>NW_024412441.1:24241506-24285715 GCF_014898765.1 Herpailurus yagouaroundi | reverse complement strand
TCTTCTTCTTCTTCTTCTTCTTCTTCTTCTTCTTCTTCTTCTTCTTCGATGATTCCCATTGCCATATGCTTGGATAGGTGTTGTGGCCTTTCATTCTCAAAAGATCATTCTAAGGAAAACACAGAATTGAAGCAAATACCTGGCAAAATCAAGTTCACAGTCTTGTATTGGGTGAAAAAGTATTTTGTTTATTGTCTACTGGAATTCATTAGGGCTTCTTTTTTCCTTGATTCCTTGTTTCTTTTGTTTAGTGTGGACTTCTATTTCTGCTGCACACGTACCCAAGGATTATGGACATAGCCCAGCTTAAAGATGGCTGGCTGGCCCCCCCAAATCTTTTCCCCCATTCTTTCGAGGTAATAAGCTAGTTGTAGCTGGCCATGTGGCCTCTTAGCTAGGGACTATCTTCGAAGCCTCAGTTGTAGGTGCGTGTTGATGAAATGTGAGACATTTCAAGGCCTATATCCTAATACATAGCCTTCCCCTTGGTTGGTACTAAAATATAGAATATTCTAAAACCAGCTTTGAATGCAGATGATAGCAACATCCTGGGCAATGATGGAGAAGCAGCATGGAAAGAACCGAAGTCTTCTTTCTTTCTTTCTTTCTTTCTTTCTTTCTTTCTTTCTTTATTTATTTTTTTAATTTTTTTTTTCAACGTTTTTATTTATTTTTGGGACAGAGAGAGACAGAGCATGAACGGGGGAGGGGCAGAGAGAGAGGGAGACACAGAATCGGAAACAGGCTCCAGGCTCCGAGCCATCGGCCCAGAGCCCGACGCGGGGCTCGAACTCACGGACCGCGAGATCGTGACCTGGCTGAAGTCGGACGCTTAACCGACTGCGCCACCCAGGCGCCCCAAGAACCGAAGTCTTCTAATGTCTGCAAGGATAAGAGTCACCTGCTGACCCATCCTACTGTTGGATTAGGAGATAAAAAGCTTCTTTGTCTAGGGGCCTGGGTGGCTCAGTCGATTAAGCATCCGACTCTTGGTTTTGGCTCAGGTCATGATCTTGTAGCTTCGTGAGTTCAAGCCCCACATCGGGCTCTGTGCTGGCAGCGTGGAGCCTGATGGGGATTTTCTCTCTCTCCCTCTCTCTCTCTGCCGTGTCCCCCTCCCTCTGCTACTTGCGCTGTCTCTGTCTCTTTCACAATAAATAAATTCTTTAAAAATAAAAAAATTAAATCCTTGAAATTAGCTTTTACCCTAAAATTATGTATAGACCTTGGGGTTCATGCATCATAATTAAAGGAAAAGAATTCTTTTTCTACATAGAACCAAGAGAGATTCTTCGGCTGTGGGGACATGAATTCAACAGGAAATTGATTTTCTGGACAAAAAATGAATAGATCCATTTGGGAAAAAGTAGCCAGTCTGGTTATTTATCCTGACAGTGTTTAGAGTTAGAAGAATTCTTTATTCAACATAGGAACTCATTTTTCTTCTTCACCTTTTTAATGTTTGTTTATTTTTGAGAGAGAGACAGAGTGCAAGCAGGGAAGGGGCAGAGAGAGAGGGAGACCCAGAATCCAAAGCTCCAGGCTCTGAGCTGTCAGCACAGAGCCTCACGCGGGGCTTAAACCCACGAACTGTGAGATCATGACCTGAGCTAAAGTCAAACACTTAACCGACTGAGCCACCCAAGTGCCCCTACTCATGCAATTTTAAAAAATTGAGTTAATGACGGGGTAAATGTTGCCTCACAGCATCTTTTTAGTGACCGTGTGCAGACGTGAGAATGCAGTGCAAAGTGCCCAAGATTTTCCTTAGGGAAGAGAGTCAGGTAGCTTTCTCTCCGTAGTTCACCTCCCCAGGGGCAGGCTTTGGTGGGCAGCTCCTGGGCTTCGCCAGGTGAAATCCGGCAGGACCTCCATCTATGAGTTTACCTGACTTAACCTCAACTCCCTAAACGACCCAGCTTGTTCACTTTTAGGTTTGGTAGGTATCTCTTATGGTATCTGACCCATGGCAAGTGTTCAATAAACAGTGTTCTGAGGTCGAGGGCAGTTCCTCACAGCCTCCCACTGCTGCTGGCGGTTACCTGGTACGGGGTGTGGAGACAAGGACAGAGATCCATGTTTCTGAGAGTGAACACAGAGGGGCTAGACTTCCAGCTTTGCTTCCTTCTGATTTATTTAAGATTTCAAGATGCACCAAGCCTTTTTTAGAGATCTCAAAAAAAATTAAGATTTTTTTTAATTGAAAAAATATTTCTAACGTTTATTATTGAGAGACAGAGAGGCCCAGAGCGTGAGCAGGGGAAGGGTAGAGAGAGGGGGAGACACAGGATCCGAAGCAGGCTCCAGGTTCTGAGCTGTCAGCACAGAGCCCGACGTGGGGCTCGAAACCACAAACTGTGAGATCATGACCTGAGTTGGAGTCGGTTGCCTAACCAACTGAGCCACCCAGGCGCCGGGCCCCCCCCCCAAGTTAAGATGTTTTTAAACATAAAAAGCATTTATCGTAGTGTTTCAGGGTTTGTATTTGACTCGATGCATCGTATTTGGTTGACAGAGTGTAATCTGAGGCAATGTTTGAATACACGTACACATCATTCAGTGGGACTTTCAGTAGGGCTTGTGTGATGTTTACAATGGTATTGAGTATTAAAAAAACCAAAAGCGGGGCGCCTGGGTGGCGCAGTCGGTTAAGCGACCGACTTCAGCCAGGTCACGATCTCGCGGTCCGGGAGTTCGAGCCCTGCGTCAGGCTCTGGGCTGATGGCTCAGAGCCTGGAGCCTGTTTCAGATTCTGTGTCTCCCTCTCTCTCTGCCCCTCCCGTGTTCATGCTCTGTCTCTCTCTGTCCCAAAAATAAATAAACGTTGAAAAAAAAAACAAACCAAAAGCATTGTCTGGGTGTTTTGTAGACAGATGCCATGTTCCTTTTTTTTTTTTTTTTTTTTTTTTTTTGCATTGTATGGTTTAATCAGATGGTACAGAGGAGGGCTTTATGCAACACGTGGTAAGTAGTAACAAACAACAGTGTGAGCTCTGATGTAAAGACAGTGAGGGCCGTGATGCAAGTTCTAGTCAGTCTTCCACGTACTTTGATTCTGAAGACAAATCATCATGACCAGGCTTACGTCTGTCATAAAGCTGCGTTAGGAGTGGCTTTCCGTGACAGCCTCCAGGCCCGTCTGAGAATCCGGCAATCACACGTTTGGCCTGGAATGATGTCAGGTGTGCTTGCTTGTAGCAAATCCGTTGCTTGAGAAGATTTGGTTATGGCTGCAACGAGCATCCTCAGAACAAAGTGAGCTCAGTGATTGATTTTGGCCGTGAAATGATCAAGGTAGGAAAGTTCATGATTGATTTACTACAGTGATCGGTCCATTAAAGAGTTGAACAATATGAATGAACAGCAGGGCCCGGGTCATTGGTCGTATGTAGATACTCCTACTTCTGTGGCTGATTGTTCTCGTGAATTTATACGTGAAATCGTTGTGTTTGTATACAGAAAATAAAGCAGATGGTCGAAGCAGTGTTTCAGAGAATCCAAATTGCCACTTTTTACCAGGCACCTGAGTAATATGTATTAAATATTTAGAATATTAAATAACAACTGAGTGCCACAAGGTCTGAGTACAGAAACAAACACATATGGATTTATAAACCTATGAGGTCACACTGTACAATCAGTGACCGATTTATTCATTGATAAGACTAAGGCAAACGTTGTAGGTCTACCGTCTGTGGAGCAGTTGGGTTCTTTGGCCCTGTACCCAACACCTGATCAGACATCTTGCACATGTTGTCACTGGGCTGCAAGGAAGAACAGGCATGCGAGAGAGGTGTAGACTGGTGGGTCACTGTTATCATTCCAGGTGAGGCAACTCTATATAGCCCTTCTGAGGAAGAGGTACAAACTTCCAGTTACAAAATAAATAAGTCACGGAGATGGGAAGTAGAGCGTAAGAAATACAGACAAGATCTGTTGTGTTTCTCAAATTCCACCTATAAGTGAAATCGGATACGTGCCTTTCTCTGGCTGACTTATCTTGCTTAGCATCATACCACCTAGATCCATCCACGTTGTTGCAAATGGCAAGGTTTCGTTCTTTTTCAACGCTGAGTAGTATTCCAGCGTGTGTGTGTGTGTGTGTGTGTGTGTGTGTGTGTGCGTACTACATCTTTTTTATCCATTCATCAGTAGATGGACATTTGGGCTCTTTGCATAATTTGGCTAAACATAGGGGAAGGGAAAGAAAAATAAGTTAAAAACAGAGAGGGAGGCGAAGCATAAGAGACTCTTAAATACAGAGAACAAACTGAGGTTTGGGAGGATGGACAGTAAGGAGAGCATGTTTTGTGATGAGCACTGGGTGTCACATGTAGGCGATGAATCACTGTTCTACTCCTGAAGCCCAGACGCCACTGTATGATAACGAGCTCGAAAAAAAAGGAAATACAGGCAATGGTATTGTAATAACGTTGTATGGTGACAGATGGTGACTACACTTACGGTGAGCCCTGAGTAATGTCTAGAATGGTCGAGTCCCTGTGTTGTGCACCTGAAACTAATATATTGCTGTATGTTAGTTACACTTCAATAAAAAAAAAGAATACCACGGACCTTTTGAAGGTGACATCTCTCTGTTTTCCTCCTACATCTCCGGCTGCCCCTTCTGGGGCTCTTGGTCTCTTAAGTGGGGGTTTCTTCACAGCATCTTATGGATCATCGCAATGCTTTCACTTGACTCCTGTCCTGGGAAATCTCGTCCATCCCTATGGTTTCACTCGACTCCTGTCCTGGGAAATCTCACCCATCCCTGTGGTTTCCGTTTCATTTTTACTCCATACCTGCCCCCTCCGGTGCAGAGCTTTCTACTGAACTTCAGATCCATTTTCAGGTTCAATTATTAACATGCCCGTTTGACGGTCTCACGGCCCCTCAAATTCAAAATGGCTGCATTTGACTTTATCACTTCATCTTCACATCTTCCTTCTAACCTTCTGTCTCCCCTGGCTCTCCCTCTCTATCTAGTTGCCCAAGATTCCCCTTCCCTCAACTCCTCTCCACAATCAACACATCACCCCATCACATGGCAGTCAAATCTCCATGTTCCCGGGCATCCCTTTATTCCAGGTCGCCTTCGTTTCCCACCCGGCTTTTCCTTCGAATTTCCCATTTCCTCCCGCTGCCGGATCCTTGCAATCCCCCTGCTCATACTTTTCCTTCGTAGCATTTACCTCGGTTTGCGATCGTATCCTCGAGTGACGATGTGTGATGCTCGTCTCTGTCTGTAAATGCGAGCTCCACGAGCGCAGGGACTGGACCCGTTTTGGTTCTCATTGTCTGGTTACTTAGCGCATGGTAGGAGCTTAGCTCACATTTGGTATTTGTTGAATGAATAATTGAATCAGTCTAGCTTCTTGCTATAGCCTGATCACACTCTCCGTCTTTGGCCTTGCTCTTATATCCACGTATCATCTTGCACAACATTTTAAAGCACCTCTAAGCATGCCACGTCCCTGCATGTCATCCTTCAATGAATGATGAAGTCTGACCCTCTCCACACACCTTAGGAGTTCATAATTCATCCCCACCAATGTTTCCCATCTCATTTCTTTGATTTTTGCTGGTTGTCTCCCTCCTGTCTCCCGTCCTTATCTTCCTCTGCTCCCAAACCCTCCTAACCTTGCTAGCTCCTCCTCATCCTCCGGGTCTCGACTTAGATGTCACCTGTCAGGAATCTTTTGGGGACCCTCCAAGATGCCTCATGAACCTGCTTCGTGCCTCTGCGCTAATTGGCATACGTCACAGCACCTTGAATTACAATACTGATCTGTTATGTGTCTTTCTCCCCAGTGTACCCTTGAGGGTAGAGTCCAGCACCTGGGAAAAAGTAGATGATCAACACATGTTACTACGTGAATGATAGATGGAGGTGCAGCTTCGAGCACCAGGATGCATGATTTCATGGCCCAGGGCTGTCTTGGAATGATGGTGAGTTAGGACCAGTGTAGACACATGGCCACCTGGGGTCACTGAGCCCTGCAAACGCTCTTCTCCATCTAAATGGATTCTCCTGATCCTGCCGGGACCCCCACTTCAATAATTAATAAGAGAGAGGGTAAGGAGTGCGAGAACGTAATAGGCGTACAACGAGGAAGGAGGAGGGAGGGTGGAGAATGGATAAAAAATATACAGCAACCACACAAAGACAGTGATAAAGAGCTAGTGGTGTTATCGCTCGTTATAGCCTGAGTGATTTGTGATCTAAATTGTTCCGTAGTGACAACATTACGTGTGATGGGAGTTCTCTGACTTTGTTTTATTGGGGTGTGGTCGCTCTATGGAAACGGCACAATTCTTTGGTACTTTGGGGAATATGGATCTTAATTCCAATTATTGTTCTAATTATTAATTCTAATTCTGGCCAATCACAGCACTGCCTGTTGTCTCTGTCCTTTTTTTTTTTTTTCCCCCCCTCATACAGCTTAATTAGAGTTGGGTTTTCAGTGATACTTGCCCTTTTGGTACCTAGGGTAATTTTTAGAACTGCTTGAGCTCAGTTAATATTTAAAATTTAAAGTAATACACCGCAGAACTCCTGTTTTCACTTATTGGTAACTTTTAAAAAATTCCGCCACTTAACTGAAATTTCCATGCTTAGTCACAGCCCAAACAGTTTTTAGGAAATCAACAGCTAATGCATTTCAGATACTTTTCAGTTAAGTTGAAGACATATTTGTGCTTTGTGAATAACGCTTCAGAATTTTTCTAATTATTAGTGAATCAGAACACCTAAATCGAAAAGCCCAGAACTATATAGACATAAAGGTGAGAGAATTTAAAAACAAACACTTAAGAAGAAGCAAATATTGTTAACTTGCCACTCGGTCATTGCTGATTTTCTGTCTACTGAAGATTACCTTTATCTCCAGTTAAGGCTTTGTCTGTCTTTAATTGTGAGGTATGCAGTGAAACCAATAAAAGTAATTTGTATCACTATATTCGCTTCGGTTAAATTCAGCAGTCATTTCTTTTTAAATATATATGTGCATTTCCTAAAATAAAGATTATATATATTTAAGGTGTACGACATGATGATTTGATATACATATACCCTAGTGAAATGAATACTGCAATTAAGCTAATTAACATATTATCTTCTTACACAGTGATCATTGTGTGTGTGTGTGTGTCTGTGTGTGTGAGGTGACCTGAAATCTACTCTTGTAGCAAATTTCCAGAATTCAATAAAGCATTAGTAACAATAGCCACCACACTGTCCATTAGATCTCTAGACGTGTTCATCCTACATAACTGCAGATTTGCACTTTTTGGCCAATGTCTCCCCATTTCCCCCACCTTCTTGCCCCGGGTAGCCACTGTTCTACTCTCTGTCTCTATGTATTCGACTTTTTTAGATTCCACCAATAAATGAGATCATGTGGTTTTTTTTCCTTTCTGTTTCTGGTGTATTTCAATTAGCATTATGGTTTCCAGGTTCACCCATGTTGTTGCAAATGGCAGGATCTCCTTCTTTTTTAAGGCTAATATCCCATTATATATATATATATATATATATACACACACATATATATGTATATATGTATATACATATATATGTATATACATATATACATATACATATACATATATGTATATGTATATATGTACATATATACATATACATATATACATATGTACATATATACATATATGTATATATGTATATATACAAATATATGTATATATACATATATATGTATATATGTATATATACAAATATATGTATATGTACATATATATGTATATATGTACATATACATATATATGTATACACACACACACACACACACCAAAATTTCTTTATTCATTCATCTGATCTTACAAACCATTCCCAGACCACACAAACTAAAGAACAAGGTGACAAGCACTGTAAGATAAGCCCTGCCAAGCATTGCTATAGAGAAAAAGCCATATGGAAACTTGGCCTTGAAGTAGGAGTTCATGAATTAGCGTCCTGGATGTATAAAGCCATGAAGCCACTTCTCGGTCTGTCTGGAAGGTCTGTCTGTCAGTTGGGTTTGGTGGAAATAAATGTGTGTGTGTGTGTGTGTGTGTGTGTGTGGGAAGGGGACTGGGGCAGGACTGGGGGTCATGGATGACAGAAGGCCTCATACTGAACAAGGAGAGAATAGTCCTCGGGCTAGATTTGCAGGGCAGGCTAACCTTTGGGGGCTGGTCAGAGAAAGTGTAGGGAGTGAAATCAATCAGAAACACAATATTAGGAGGAGGACACGTTGGTCTCCTGGAAGCAAGGATGAAGTGTCCGATCAGCGCAGGTTTGCTGCTGCATTTCTCTCTTTTGTGAGATGGGAATGACGCTTTTTTTTGTTCTTCTATAAGAATTGTCGCGGTCGCACTGTGTCAAGCCCCGCGTCGAGCTCCGCACTGAATGTGGAGCCTGCTTGGAATTCTCTACCTGTCTTCCTCTGCCCCTCTGAGTGGTTCACATGCGGTCTAGCGATCTCAAAATAAATAAGCATTAGAAAAAGAGAAATTTTCTCGTAAGAAAGCTTCAAAGGAATTCAAAGAAAAAACAAAGCTAATTTATTCTCGCCTCCTAAAACCTAGTTGAGACCAACCAATAGCCATAGCGGGAGCCTGGAGCGCCCCACAAAGGCCCACTTACTCCAAACACTGGCCCTCCCCCCTTCTTCAAATGGTGCTTTGTCCAGGCGGTGCCCAACTCTTGACTTTCTACCATAATTCTAACGGCTTTATCATTATCAAACAGAAGGTGATACATTTTCAGAGATAAGAGAGGCGGCTTCTCTAGAGAGGAAAAAAAAAAAAAAGAGAGAAGCATTGAGGCAATGGTTTGGATGCTTTAAAAGAACAAAAGTCTAATTTTTCTCAATGACCTGAAGGTTTTTCGATGATGGGAAAACTTTAGATTGGAATTATTCAGAATACTGATCCAGGACCTCAGAGTCTCTGGGTAAGGGCTTCCAGAAATTAGGTCTGCTCTTCCAAATGGTCTGGTCTCACATGACTGACTAATCGTAGCAGTGAAGGGCATAGATTTGGAGTCAGGCTGCCTGGGCTCACATTCGTGTTCAGCTCCACTCACTCGCTGTGTAACGTTGGTCCGACTGCTGGGCTTCTCCGTGGCACACTTTCTTCATCTGCAAAATGGGCGTAAGGATAGACTGTCCTAGCCTGAATGTTCCTAGAGGCTGAGTGTGAACAAAGGGGTATCTCTGAGGTGTTTTTGTGAGAACGGGACCCCAGACAGCAAGGGGGAGGACAGGGGAAGTATCACAGGGACAGAGGAAGGCCAGTCCAAGGATGTGCGTGTCGGGACAGCCACCGCGGTGGGTGGCAGATTGCCCCAATGCCGGGGACTTCATCTGTCTAGCAAAGACACCACGTGTGGCATGTCAACTGTGGTTGGTTAAGCTTACAGCAGTCCTTGGGCACTTGCCAAGCTCATCTGCTTTTTTGCAGGACCCAGAAATGTGGGTTGAGTGAGGGTATGGTAGAAACCACTACCCTGTCATCTTTAGTCTAGGATGGTGGGACTGATTTTTCAGGTCCCCCCTTGGGTGCAGTATTGCTTCTGGTCTCCTGTCTTGTGCATATGTGTGTGTGTGTGTGGTGGGGGGTAGTTTCTGGAGTGTCCACCTGCTTTTTTTTTTTTTTTTTTTTTTTTTACCACAGTGGCCCTTATTCCACAGTAAGTAACCAAGATCTGTCAGTTGCTAAGGTTTTATACCCCAGTGACATTTTAGCAGTCTCGGGAAATGACCGCAGGGTACGGCATTCTCCCAGCGGGAGACGTACTTGGGAATGGACTTGGGTCAGATCATCACGGTACAAAGACACCCTAGATGAGATCTTTGCAGATCTTCTGGGAAGAGGAAGGCTGCTTTCCTCGGGCAAGGAGGACATTGCTTCTGCCAGCGCAGAAGCCTGCGGTTCAAGACTCCCAGGCTCAGTGGCCCCAAACCAACGCCCCTTCCCTGACTTAGCTCCAGGAGACCTGCCCTGGCTGTGCGCTCTGTCTCCTCTGTGTTCCTGCACCCCTTAACTTGACCGTGAGTATGGTTCTCAGCAGTCCGCTCGCAGCTTTTTCTCCTGACCTGCTGCCATAAAACGTCTCTCGCTTTGAAGGCTGTCTTGAGGTAAGAGCTGCCAAATCCAAGTCTACTATTTTCCTCTTATTTGAGACTTTCTCATATTCATTTTTTTTTATCAACAGACTTAATTTTTTAAGGCAATTTTATGTTTATGGACAAATGGAGCGGAAACTTGGAAGCTGCGGAGAGTTCCCATGAACCCCCTCTATCCACCATCCCGCTCACCACCCCCCCCCCGACAGGACTTCCTCAATTAGTAATATTTGCATCAGTGTGGCACAATTGTTACACTTGATGAGCCGATCAACACTGTATCAAAATATCCATCCATCAATAATACCAGTAAAACTATTTAACTACAGTCCCTAGTTTCCATTAGGCTTCACCCTTTGTGTTGTACCTTCTATGGGTTTTGACAAATGCATAATGGCATGTGTTGTTTCTTTTTTTTCAAGATTTCCAAAGCAATGAACAAAACCCCCGCCACCATACTTACAGTCGCCATTGCCCTGCCACGCGCCATGTAAGTGCCAGGCTATTGTTAACCTGTGCTACACCTTCCACCTGTCCCTTCTCCCAGGCAGTCGCGGGTGAGAGTCCCAGGGACCGTAATCAGATCACCCCACTCACCCCCGGCGATGACTTATTGCCATCTGATGGCCATCTGATGGCCGTCTGATGGCCAGTGATCCAGCTCCGATGCGTTATTCTGAGTGACTGCTTACTAGAACCGCCCTGTTCCCAAGCATCCCACCCTAGATGGTCCCAAAGCGGAGGCCAAGACAAGCCTACTGTGTGAGAGAACAGGAGTGGGGGGCTGGGAGAGAAAGACCTGGAAGGGCGGAGAGCTTGTATCAAGGGGGTTTACTGGGGAGGCCATGGTGCACGGCTGACTGCTCAGTCCTGGGGACCTTCCTTGCGAGATGCGCCTCAGAGCTGTATGCCTTTGACCCCAGAGTGGTCAGCAGCCATGCACTTCATGGATTGTGGGAGTGCTGAGCAGGGCTCTGTGGGCCCACCCGCATCATCAGAGGAGCCCGGGAGGGGAGGTAAGAGGTGGAGAGAGAAGAAGACCCGTCACGGTGCACCTGAGCTTGCAACCCACATGGGACCGGTCAGCGCAGCCGTGCCGGGCTGGGACTGCGGTGAGGACAGGAGGGCCTGAGGTAGTCATGCTCCCAGGGTGGGGGGTGTACAGTCAAAACGAAGGCATGAAGTACCCAGAACACTGCTGGTGGATGGTGAGCTCTAAAGATGGGGCGCCTGGGTGGCTCAGTCGGTTAGGTGCCCAGCTCTGGATTTCGACTCAGGTCATGATCTCACGGCTGGTAGAATGGAGCCCTTCTTTGGGCCCTGCGCTGACAACATGGAGGCTACTTGGGATTCTCTCCCTCCCTCCCTCCCTCCCCCTCTCTCTCAAAATAAATAAATATTTTAAAAAATAAGACATATTGGCTGTGATGGTGACGACGGTGGCATCGATGATGATGCTGATGGTGACACCATTCTCCTTATTACCATCACACGGAGAAAAAAAGAACCAAGCAGCAACCTACGCACCGAGTGTGCTTGTCTCTCTCCCCCCGGGAAGGTGCCATATACTATAGAACGGTCTTTGATGTTCCCTAACGTCAAGCCAGTTTTCGGCAGCCCTTTGGCCGAATTTGGTCTCCTGCAAAACTCAGATTTTTAAAATACGTGCTTCTGAATGGCTCGGGCCAGGAGCTGCACTGTCCTATCCAGCTACAGCTCCACTGGGCTCTCCAGTTCCCCCACTGCTTCCCGGGGAAGGGGTGACATCCCCCAGTTGGTCCCGACGTTGGTGGGCCCGGAGTCGTTGCTGGTTGGTGGAGAGGAGTTAAGAGCTTCCGTGGTCTGAGTGTCGCCACCGCTTTATTCTGAGTATGGCACGGTACACGGGGGACCGTCAGAACAATCCTCCTTCTGGAACTGAGTCTGGAGAGAGGGGAGAATAGAGGGCGGGCATAGACTACCTGCACCGGGACCCGAGTCCCATAGGCGAGAGGCAGTTCCTACTCAGTGCTCTAGGTGGCGCCATTCACACCAGACTCCAAGTGGTGGGTGTCCCTGGAGGTGTGTTAACGACCCTCCTGGTCACGTGGCCAGTGGCTCTGCTCCTTGGCTAGGTCACAAGGGAGATGGGAACTTTCCTGGCTACCTGGGGTCTTGCTCGCGGGACTCAGCGCTATGCTTCTGTTGCGTGCTTCTGTTTTTTTCAAGCGCTTGGCTGAACTCACCGACAGCATTTTGTTCCCTTTGGCTGTGTAAAATCTGGTCTGCTCTGCCACCGCACGCTTGTTTCCATCAGTTAAAGACCAGATTTGGAAAGCTATACTGTCACCAATAAGAAGAAAAATTTTCATCGAGTCTTTTTTTTTTTTTTTTTTTATAGCGAGAGACAGAGTGGAGCAAGGGGGGGGGGGAGAGAAAAAAAATCTTTTTTTCTTTAATTAAGTTTATTTATTTATTTTGAGAGAGAGAGAGAGAGAGAGAGAGCACGAGGAGGGGAGGGAAAGACAGAGAGGGAGAGAGAGAATCCCAAGCAGGCTCTGGGCTGCATGTGGGGCTTGAACTCACGAACCGTGAGATCATGACCTGAGCCAAAACCGAGAGTCGGACGCTTAACCAACTGAGCCACCCAGATGCCCCTTCATTGAGTCTTTTTATCTTGGCTTCATGACATGTAAAAGGCAGCTTGCTGGTAAAATAAATATTTTTAAGGATATTTACAAATACTCCAAACGTTTTCAAATATTTCAAATATTTTCTAATATTCCTATTATTAACTTATGCCAGTTAATAGGTTTTTTTTTTTTTTTGTCAAGTTTACAGAGAAATAAAAAGACATCATGGATAAACACCACATTATGGCTAGGTTGGAAACAAATTTCAGGAATTGAAAGATCAAAGACAATTTACAGGGATTTAAGATGTATGTGCTCACAATATGTTCTTAAATACAAGACAGTTTGATTCTAGGTCATATTAAACCTAGATCCATTCAACAGAAATGCTTTTTGCAATAAGTGAATGTTATAACAGTTGCCAAGGTAATAAATACCTTCTACCTATTTCACCAAAATATTGTTTGTTGTTGTTGTCGCTAACAGAACGAAAAATACATTTGTCAGCCGTAATGAGTTTTCAAGAGGTTCTAAAAACTCGGGTGTGCCTCGAATTAAGAAAGCCAGACATTTAAATAGTTGACCTTACAGAGCACATAAATTAGAGGGTAATTACTTAAATGTTCTTCAGTTTGTGAAAGGATTTACAACAGGGTTCCTCTAAATAGCCAACTCTCTAGTGAATTTAAATTGCTGGTGTGTGTTTGTGTGTGTTAAAATTAATTCTTTTTTGTTGTTGTTGTTTAAATTTAAAGAAACACACCTGTCGCGTAAAACAGGGTGTGTCTGAATTAGGAAGAGCTGAAGCATTTTTCTCTACGTTAGGCACATTTTTAGATTGCATTATGACTTATACACAGCAAGCTTCCTTTTGGGAGGAAGGACTTTTCAGCAATAACCCACCAAGTCACTGAGGAGCTCACTACGCTCTAGCTCCTGGGAATCGGGTGGTGTTGCCTCCAGGTTCATCCTTGGAGAGAAGAACTTCCACAGCATTCGATGCAGGCTTGGGACTGAGGGGAAGGTGAATGGTTTGTGGAGCCCAGGGCTGCCCTGGGCGGAACCTTTCTATCTGGGGGTGGGAATGGGGCGGAGGTGGTCCCGGAGGTGGAAAGCAGTAAAGAATAGGAGGAGAAATCATTGCCTCTTACTACCGTTTTAACATGTACCTAATTGTACATCAACTGTTACTTCCCCGTGATTGCAGATCTTGGCCCAAAATATCATCCTACCCCTCTTTCTTTATCCTGCCTCTTTTTGGTCATAAATAATGCACTTAATAGCATTATTAGGCAAGCTATTAGATGGACAAGTATTACAATTTTTAAAACCTAATACCTGGAGTTGCAGATTTATTATTTTTTTTAAAAAATGTTTATTTATTTTTGAGAGATGAGAGAGACAGAGCACGAGGAGGGGGAGGGGCAGAGAGAGAGGGAGACACAGAATCCGAAGCAGGCTCCAGGCTCTGAGCCATCAGCCCAGAGCCCGACGCAGGGCTCGAACCCACGAACCGCGAGATCACGACCTGAGCTGAAGTCAGTTGCTCCACCGACGGAGCCACCCAGGCACCCCAGTTGCAGAAGCTCTATTAATGACACCCCTCCACCCCCTTTTACTGTTAGAACTGTCCAGGTTTGGAGAAGTCCTATGGCCATCCTAGCCACAAGCAAAAAATCCATCAATGTATCTTAGGTTTTTCTCATTTTGCAGTCTTTTTTTTTTTTTTTTTTTTTCTGGTGGGGACTAGAGCTCACTTTTCAAGGGTGAATGATGGGATGATTAAACATGCCAATATCTCTTCTGTGCAATAATATTTTCCCTCTTGATGCCTGTGAGGAGAGAGACAAAACTCCCTAGATTCACGGAATTTCTAGGCAAACATGATTCGTCTTCAAAGTGGTGGTCGAGGGTCCGACCGGCACCCGCCTCAACAGTAGTAATCACAGCGATGATAATTAATGAATTTCTTTGCTTCCTTAAGCGCCCAGGGGGATGCAGTGAGGGTGATTCTTACAGGGCAGAAGAGAGGTGTCTCTGAAGGCTGGCGTATGGCTATTGTGCCCCTCCCTCCCCCCTCCCCCTCCCCCCCAATATCCCCAGCATGCCTCAAGGGGACAGGCCTAGGAACCAGTCAGCCTCCTTGTCAGAAGACATGCTTCCTGCAAGGTTTGTTCTCAGACAACCTGGGCAGTGAGCAGGGTCCCACCATGTGGGACCATGTGCGCCGATGTGGACCATTCTGGAAATTAGGGTGGATCTGCTTTCAGCTATCACAGCCTAGAGGGATTCCTCCTGCCCATGGCTTTGATGGCACGGGCAATTAAGCCTCTGTTGGAGAAGGAGTGGGGGAGAGCCGCAAAGAGCACAGGATTTTGAGCCGGACCAATCCGGACTTTGGTTCCCCCTGTAGCGCTGATTGGTTACTGACCATGGCCAGACCGCTTAACGTCTCTGAGCCTCAGTTTTCTTTGTCTCATGATCGTGCCAGCTTGCAAGTGTCCTACTGAGGATTAATTAGGACAAGTGTTAGACAGAACACAGGAACAGGTATAATAACAGCCACCTGGCTGGTTGTTGTTTTTTGTTTTTGTATTTGTTTTTGTTTTTTTTGCATAATGAACTTGGATGACAAACGTTTCAATGCTGTTTGCCCTCAACTCAGGGTTGCTGCCCCCTTCTGCCTGGAACACCTTCATCTTCTCTTTATCTCTCTACATCTTATCTCTCTCTCTCTTCTCTCCAATCCTTATTGATTTCTCAATCTCTCTCCCTATCTCTCCATCTCTGTCTTTGTTCATGTCTACCTTGAGCTCATCTAGCCTAGAATGTAATGATTCTATACACCACTTGAACCTGTGTCTTCCTCCTCTCCACTCTGCTAGAGTGTTTTTTGAGCATAGGGATCCTGTTTTGGATGCGGTAGGGCTCAGGCTGTATGAAAAACGAGTACGGATTGGTTGTCTTTGAAAGAGGGAGCTCCGAATGTAGAGGAAATGCTTTTATTTCGCGTAGCACCCAAATTCATATGGGCAGTACGGGGAGGGTTGTGCCAGAGAGTTCCCCGATACATCCCGACGGTTGAGTGTTGATTTTTAAAAACCCAAAAATACACAGTCGATGACACTGCTCTTTTCTCCATGTCATAAAAAATTTGGTTGTGAAGCAATGACTAAAGACATCGGGCCCAGGAAGTTTTTAATACCTGAACGTGGCAATCAGGCGAAGAAAGGCTTATTTATAGTGGTCCTCTATCCATCAAAAGCATCTGTGGATTTCAGCGTCTCTTGGCTCAGCTCCAGGCATGGCAGGAAATCGAGAATTGTGTGCCATGGAATACAGCAGTGGAGGTGTCAATCAACTGAAAGGAACTTTCTCGAGCCAAGGCACAACAACTGGGCCATGATGCATTGCCGATTGCACCCACGTTCGCTCTGTGCCAGCCAAGGAAGCCAACTTTTGAAGTTAGATAAGGTGGAAGTTGGGGGCGGGGTAGAAATAAAATCCAGAGTTATAAAAAGAAAGAGCAAAGGTCAGGAAAATATTTAAAAATTCTCTGTGACCACATCCCTGGTTCTAAAATATAGCAGAAGGAAATGATTTAAGACACTTGTCATACGTTACAGTTGAACGGTGACCACCTTCTCATGTCACTGGCAGCATCCTCATGACACAGGAAAGGGGCAAGAAAAGGCGAGAGCCAGGAGTGAGCACCGGTGTAATGAGGACCAACTTTTGACATTAATCATCAACTGGAGCCCCTCCTACTCAATAGAAACTTCTGTAGGGCAGGCCTGTGTCTTTTATATCTTGGTCTTCTTCATGTTTATGGTATACAGTGCCCATTCAATAAAGGGCGGTGAAATAAACGATGACCGAAACATGCGCTTTGACTTTATTCCTCTAATTTAAATGGCAAAGAAAACATATACTGCTTCTTAGTGGGAAATCTGCCCAAATATACAAAGCACTTTAGAGTCGTCGCTACTGTTCCTTATTCCTTCCCCTCTTCTCCAAGTACAAGCATCTATGGGAAGTCAAGTACGGAGCTACTTTATACCTGGGTTGTGTTTCCTTTGAGAAACACACATTCACTCTAAATTCTAGGTTTGTCTTCTCTGTTGAAAGGTAGGATATCATTCGGAGGTTTCTGGGGTGACTTTGGTTATGGGGATTGTTCTTGTACATTTATCAGACACCATTGGTTAGAGATTGGGGCTAACTTCAATATTTCTGAATTGGAAAGAGACACCTTTATGCATATGCATTTTTTGTGCTCTTGCCCGTTCATTTGCTTCAGGTAATTCCCTAGAAGAGCATTCTGTGTTACAGAGCATATGTATTCAAGGGGTTTTGACATGTTACCCAAACGTGCCCCTACCACGCGTGCAGTTATTGACCAGTGCCAAGCAACCAAAGCATACCTAGCTAGTTTCAACGAAGAGGAAATTATTCTCAGTTATTGGGTGCTTGCAGTAATCGGAGGGCTGGAGGACCCGTTCTTAGGTTGAGCCTACAGGGAAACCACTAGACCCCGGGATTTCGTTACCTATGTTGTCACGAAGAAAGCAGCCGGTGCTGCGGCAGGAAGTCGCAAGATCAGGAGGCTGCTAGAAGTAAGTCCCAACCGCCTCCACTCACATCTGTGCTGTTGAAAGGATGTCTCATCAGGTCAACTGACAATGGTCAACAGGTTTGACTATATCCCCTGTGCTGTTGAGGGTGCATTAGTAAATGGAGAAGTGCAAAATGCCAGCCCAACTCCCTTTCCCTGTGCGCTGGACCAACGTGTTCTAGCGAGAAAGATACCGTGTCACATACTGGTTGCTGGTTAGAGCATGTAGTGCAACTATAGGACAGAACCTTCACTTTGCAAGGTTGTTGTGACACCAACTGAGGCTTCAGTAGGCTATTCTGCCATTCTTTAAGGGTGGCTGCTTCTGGGGGATATAAGGCATGTTAAACTTGGTGAATCCTTTGAGTGCTGGCCCATTGTCTCACTTTCTTTTCTGCAAGGTCAGTTCCTTAATCAGAAGCAGTGTGTTGGATACTCTGTGCATAGCACATTCAAGAAGTCTTGGGGGTTGTTGGTAGAAGGAAGGTGAGAGGCAAAGGAAGCTTCCACTTCCGTATGTCTCCATGCAAGAGAAGACGTTGAAGCCCCTGCCATTTTGGAAGGGGACCAATCATGACTAATCTGCTACCTGGTGGCTGGCCAGACTTTGAGTTATAAGGCCAGCTAGACCAGTCTTGTTGAAGAGAAATCCATGATGATCTCCATCTTTACCACCCTAACTACTTAACTCATGAGTCGATTGCGAAAGCATTGGGGGAGCTGGAGAAGGTGGCTGATGGATGTCCAGAGGGTTCTGTCTTGTTCCTCTGATTACTGAGAATCTCTTTCATGAGGAGAGCTTTTCGTGAGCATTCACACCCCACTCTGAGTCCATTCTAACACATGCGTTCATACACCTATTCTCCAAACCTCCTTGTCACCAATCCTTCACTCTTGGTTTTCCCAAAGTTTTCACCATATGGCCAAACCATTACGCATACACAACTCTAATGAATTAGTGTAGATCTGTACCCCTACTTGTCTTTCTAGACAAAGTAAACAAAACAAAACCAAACCAACAAGATGCACTTGAAGTTCTGCCAAAAAAAGAGAGGGTTTTCTTTTTCTGTTGTCTTTCAGGGAGTATGAGGTGATGTGTGAAAAGTCCACTCGTGACTGTTACCAGTATTATCACATAGGCCAGTCCATTAAGCAGGCTCCATTTTTTCCTTCTTTTTAAGGCAACTGTCCACAGAGAACTCCCCATGAGGCTTGAACTTGACATGCTTGAGTGCTGGGTACATCTGGGTTTATGGCTTGGTCACTCAGATAACACCCAGTTCTGGATGGTCAACTCAGGACACATGGTTACTCATTGTCCCATAGTCAGGTATTCGGTCTACCAGAATCCAGAAGTAACTCAATATCTGTTTACCAACAGGAGAATAATTATATTCTTGGGAACACAACCTTGCTCCAGAGTCTTAGGAGCTTGGATTATTATTGACTTCTTAGGCTCTGCACAGTATCCAGCCCTGCCTCAGACACTTTGAACACAACTTGATCTGTATCTTAAGGTCTAGATGTTTTCAGCTACCAGGGCCATCTGGAAAGCCTTCTTTTGTCCTGGGTCCCCCTAAAAGGTGGTGTCCTTTTGGTTCGTTGGGTAAATGGATCGAATCAACACCAATGAATGTAGTCTATATTGCCTCCGAAGTTTAAAGAGGCCACTTTATTACTTACAGAGTTCACGATGTGCCATATCTCTTGAACTTTGAAAAGGCTTTCCTACTATGTCCCAGACAACTGTAACTGCTGAACTCTTGATGTAGGGCCAAGTCTTTGAATTTTTATCTCCTATTCTGGCACTCCTGTGTCTCACCAAGAAACCTAGGGTTTCTGTTATCAACATTCTGCCTTGTGCAATGTGAGAAGATCAACGCTTCTGTGGGATCGATTATGACAGAGTGAGATAAAAGGGTGAGATAAAGTTTGCTTTCTGGGCAAAAGCAAATTACTTCTAGTGAATTATGGTTATTGGGAAAGAAAAAAATTCACCAGATTCATAGATGCATACTAGTTACCAGAATCTGTTGATTTGCTCCAATAATGAGATTATTTTAGGAACAGCAAGGGCATTTAATATCACAATCTGATAAAATTTTTGAAATTCAAAAATTTTCAAGACCCCCCCCTTTTTTTTTTTTTTGCATACACTAAGTGATTGAGTTCAATGGGCTTGGGATTAGAATGAATCATCCTGAATCTTTTAGGTCTTTGATGGTGGTTCTTATCTCCATGATTCTACCTGTGATGTGTGGTATTGCTTTTGGTTTACTATTTTGTGTGAAGATAATGTTAGGGAAATACAGTTCCAAAAATTTCCACTTGGTTCCGCATGTCATGGCTCAGTTTCCAAGCATGTCTTTCCCAGCTACACACTTAGGAAGGAGGTGCCAACCAGGGGACGGATCCACAGATCTCAAACCTTATCTTTCTAACCCTTCACTTGACTGGTAGGCCACAGCGATGTTCTGGTTCCCCTTGAATTTGGATTTGCTCAGAGCCAGCATCTAACAATCCCTGGAAGAGGTGGGTATTTTCCTTTCATCTCTGATTCTCATTTTCTTCATCGGCAACATGGGGAGAAATATCGCAACTACTAAAATATTTGTCTTGAGGATTAATGAGAGGGGAAAAGCAAAACTCTCAGAAAAGTACCTGGCACAAGGTTCAGTACGAAAATACCAGTACCACCAGGATTCTTGATGATGAGAATGCTGCTGCTAATGCAGATGATAATGACGATGGTGATTCTACCTCTTTTGAAGCCAACCAGTAGACTTCTGGATCTTTTGCCATTTAGATGATGAGCACTTCTCATTACATTGGGTTTTTGGCATTTTACCATCTTTGTTGTTACTACTGTCAAGGGGCAAAGAAAATTCCACGCTTGGGGAGACATACAACACTAAAAATTTGGCAAGCTGGGTCGTGTCCATTTTTTTTGGTTTGGAAGATTTGAGGTTTGATTTTTCCTGCACTATGAACCCATAAAGTAATGAGGCATGGCAATTCCGTCCAGAGCTTAGCACTCTGGCCAATGGTTTCTTCTAAGCCTGACTTCTATACTAGACCACAAGTTTCCTGAGGGCCAGGGACAAGTCCTCGTTCACTACAATAGCCCTACCGTGTGGCTGGCTCTCGTATGTGCTCAATAAGTATTTGTTGCTTGAACAAATAAATGCCTTTACCTATGTATGTCTTTAAAGCATCTTATTTTCTTCTTCCTTCCTACCTTTTCAAGCTTCCAACTACATCAGGCTTCTGGCTCTTCACTAAATACTCCAGGATATTTATTCCTCTATGCCTTTCACGTGCTTTTTTTTTTTTCTTATTGGTATTATGTCTTTCCACCTGTCTATCAACTGGAAACTGTCATGTAAATGTCCTGCAAGAAACCTTTCTGAAAGATTCATCAACAGTGTGAGCGACTCTCTGACTCAGGCTCTAATAACATTTTACATTTGCTCCTAGCATAATCTTTATTGTTTTGAACCCTATTTACCTGTGCACATATCTGCCTTCCCGTGTAGGCTCTGTCCAGCACAGATTCGGGCACACGGATGTGCAATCAATGTAGAATTAAAGCATGAGGCTCAGTTCTGACCTTCAACTGATGGAGAACAGGGGCAATACATTTTCCTGGTTCAGACGGCACCAAACATTGCCCATATCACTCTTTTGTGATCCCTTCTAGCTGCGAAGCAATCAGGACTCTTTCTGCACAATGAAAACTCTCAGAAAGTTGTTTCTCCCAGTTGGCAATGAGAAGAAAGGACAACACCTGGTTTCTAACCACCATATTGTCTTGTTGAAAAGCCGAAGTTTCAAACAGAACATTTTTAGACATGGCTTAAATATTAAGGAAGTAATTTCTATATTGGAAGAATGTGGACTAGCCATACAAAGGATGAAGTTCTTCAAAAGGAAAGGTGGGTGGATGGAGGAACAAAAAAACCAGGGGTGGCACCAAAGAGTTTACCTGGTAACCCACGTTGTCACTTTCATTTGATGGCATCAGAAGATAAGCATCTTGATGCATGGCATAGAGTCTCCTTTCAAATAAAGTTATGAAAATGAGAATAGCATTTCATTTCCTGAACTACATCAGTGCAGTTTATTTATATAGCTCATGAAGTATATAATGTCAACTTTTTGACAAGGTTTAAGAGGGCAAGACAATCTAATAAGTGATTTTATTAATTTTAAGACATCCCCTTTTCCAATAGAAGTGGAGGAATGGTTTAAAGAAGTCAATGGAGGGGCGCCTGGGTGGCTCAGTCGGTTGAGCGCCAGGCTTCGGCTCAGGTCACGATCCCTCAGTTCGTGGGTTCAAGCCCCGCGTCGGGCTCTGTGCTGATGGCTCCAAGCCGGGAGCCTGCTTTGGATTCTGTGTCTCCCTCTCTCTCTGCCCCTTCTCGTCTCCCTCTCTCTCTCTTTCAAAAATAAATAAATGTTAAAAAAATTTAAATATGTCAATGGAAAAAAAATCTCAACTGCAAATAATAGGTTATTTTAGAGACATGGGAGAATGAATATAGCAGCGTTCCTCTGAAGAATATTGGAATTGTGAGCTTTGGAGTAAGTTACAAAGGAGACGATCCTTTGGGGCAGGTATTTGGAGGTATTTGGCATGGTTGATGGCAGTATTAAAGAGAAGAAGATGCTGAGAGGGTCTTAGGTTGGCAGAATAATCAAAGTAACAAAGACGGAAGGATAGGAGGGTTTAGAGAAGGTAGATGGAACATGTGAATGGGTTAGTATTCTCAACTTTTACTATTAAGATCGGACAAATAAGCCCACAAATACATACAGGTGTGGTCTATCGATACATAGCCTTGCACAATGAGGACAGGAGGGGCGCCTGGGTGGCTCTGTTGGTTAACTATCCGACTCTTAGTTTTGGCTCAGGTCACGATCTTGTGGTTTCGTGAGTTCGAGCCCCATGTTGGGCTCTGGGCTACCAGTGTGGAGCTTGCTTGGGATTCTTTGTCTCCCTCTCTCTCCCCTTCCCCCACTCGCACTGTCTCTGTCTCTCTCAAAATAAATAAATAAACTTAAAAAAGTGAGGTATGGAAAATAAGCACACAAATTCATGGCTATTATAACTATTCGGCCACAAGGTACCATGGTTTAAAGCTGACAACATGGAGCCTGGCTGAAAATTTCGAAGCCTGGCCCCCCTCCTTCCTTGGACAAGTTACTGGATCTCTCTTTCTCTCAGTTTTCTCACTGGTGCAATGAGACTGTGAAATCAGGGCTGTAACAAGGATTGAATGAGTTAATATTTCTTTAAATTTTTTTAATGTGTGTTCATTTTTGAGAGAGAGAGAGAGAAAGACAGAGCACAAGTGGGGGAGGGGCAGAGAGAGAGGGAGAAACAGAATCCGAAGCAGGTTCCAGGCTCTGAGCTCTCAGCACAGAGCCCAAACGGGGCTCAAACTGAGACCACGGGGCTCAACCACGAGACCATGACCTGAGCCAAAGTCAGACGCTCAACAGACTGAGCCACCCAGGCACCCCAATGAGTTAATTTTTCTAAAGCATTGAGCTTGTATAATTCTGTGATATTCTTCTTTATTTTTAAAGTTTATTCATTTCTTTGTCTATTTATTTATTTATTTATTTAGAGAGAAAGAGAGTGCATGAGTGGGGGAGGGATAGAGAGAAAGGGAGACAGAGAATCCCAATCAGGCCCTTCTCTGTCAGCGTGGAGCCCGATGCTGGGCTCGAACTCACGAACTGTGAGATCATGACCTGAGTTGAGATCAAGAGGTGGGTGCTTAACGGACTGAGACACCCAGGTGCCCCAACTCTTTGCTATTCTTATCATGCAACATGTAGATAACACCTCACATTTTCCATTAATTTCGTGGTCTGTATCAGCATATAGTTATGATTACTTCAGTGCTTTTTATATATCCAAATGAATTGATACTCTTCCTGTTTTGGTTTTTCCATGACATTTGGTCACTTGAGATTTAAGTTTCGTTCATGGCTACATGTTGAAAATACGAATTTCACAACAAATTAACAGATGATTTTATTTATTTAATTTAAAAATGGTATCATAGCTGCCTTTATATTCAACAAGCTGTCATTCCACACGGGTTTAGTGAGTGCCAATTGTTGTCAGGCACTGTTCTAGAGAGACAAGGATCCGCGCTGTCCTAAAAGATCTCTGAGAACCAAGCAAAAATTTGGTGCCTCATACTTTTTGTAAGCAATTTATCAGACGTTGGGGTTGACACTGTAAAGGAAGACCCCGGGGAAAAAATGAAATATTTCAAAAAGATATGATGCAAAAATCAGAATTGCATTCTCCCAAATGACACGAAGATGTGTAATGAACAAAAATATGTTGTCGGTTGGGTCATAAAAGTTATCCAGATTTCTAGGTTGTTACCAGATGCTAAGGGTTAGGTTCTTTCACTGTGGAGACGAACTAACAGAAATAGAAGGGAATGAAAACCAGTCAGACAAAAAATAATCCTGGAAGAATAATTAAACCCAACAATTGAAAAAGACAAAAGGCTGAGAATTTATTACAAATTACAAGGAAACACTTTAATGAAGTCTGATTTCTCAGCATAAAAATCAGAGATTACGATCACCAGAAATCAGGAGAGGAGAAAAAAAATGAAACCACATGTGAGTTTATAATCTTCTGAGAACTGTCCACAATGAATCTTATTGAGTCTTTACATTCAAGCCTAAGGAGAGGACTCACTTAGGAGGAGAGCACCCCAGAAGGAGGTGAGGACAGAAGATTTGAAAGGGTGAGTAGCTTTCCCTGGATCACAAGGTTGGAACGCTCTGGAGTGAGGGTTTGAACTTGCCCTATTTGCTTCCAGAGCTGAAACATGTTTTGTAACAAATGGCATTTGGTTTCCATGGGGCTGTCCAAAATTTAGACTTACTTCTTAAAATTATTCATCCTCGGTTTATCATAGTTCCATCTTGTTAATGCAATGGTCTAGCTTAATGAACGCTTTCCCGTTGTGCTCCTGGTACCGACCAGATGAGTAGTGAGCCCACACATGCTTCTTGCACCCATGCATACATCCTCCAAAGTCCCACCCAACACATCACATAGTGATATTAAGATAAATAAGACAGAATTCTTGTTCTCAAAGGGCTTACAGTATGGTCTAGTCACTAAGAGTCACAACGCTTGAACAAAAGTATTGTGAGAGAGCATATTATGTCAACTGATTATTATTAAGCTTCTTTAATTCAATTCCTTTAAGTTAAGTGCAAAGAATACTTACCAAGTGTTGACCATATGCAAAGAAACCGTCGTTTTAGAGGCTACCATGCTCTGGAAAAGTAGGATGCATCCATATGACATGGCACCATGAGAGGGACATATGGATGCATGCAGACTTAGTATTTTGACGAAGACAAAACTGGCTTACCCAAAACACACTTAGCATAGCATTTTAGGAAAACTCACCTAAGGAATTTGTCTACGTAGTTTTTAGCAAGAACAAAATTTCCACCTGAGCTTACCAAAGGCGGATGTGCTCAGGTCGAGAGATCAAGGGAGCTCTTTCCAATTAGGACAGAAGCACCATTTGTTTGACTCAACCCCAAATTTTTAGGACATTATAAGTCAAAGTCAAAGTTATGACCCATGTCAAAGTACCTATTGTTCGGCCACAGACTTAGAACATTGGTGTGTCCAATATATAGCTAGCATATGCTTCTCTCTAACTATAAGACTTGTCTACAGGCACTAAACAATATTAAAATAGTATTTAGTTATGAATTGATATATCTTTATTTAATCAGGAGACCAAGTAATATCCAGAACTGTTGAATTAGATAATTGCATGCATGGAGTTAAGTATAGCTACTATGAGATTAGTGCTCTAGAATTATGCGCTTTGTTTTTTTTCCTGGAAGGTAAGTCCTTTGCATCTACTGTTTTGTTTTTTTATTTTAATTTAGTTTTTAATTGTATTAATCTGTATGTTAAGCATTTAAAATTATCTATAGACTTCCAAGTCACATGTTCCCATATGCTAATCAAAATAAAAATTATAGGGTAGGCTATATCTATGGAAAACAGATTTATAAATGTCCTCATATTTTAAGGAAAACAATGTCAAGTGCAAGAAAGCACAAAGTAGAAAGCAATATAAAATAAAAGAAAACAAAGTAGAAACTAAAGCACTTTCTACAGGTTCTGGGGACTTTAATAAAAGGAACTTTTGAAGCCCAGGCAACTCAGTTGTGTCTTCATTTCTGAGACCTTAAATTCTATTGAATTTAAATCTGACACAATTCATTCACATCAGGTTTGTTATCAACACCACCTTGTACCCCGGGACCGTCTGTCCAGTGAAGGGGCTTCCTTCATTAGTCACCAAGCACCCAGCAGGCCAAATCCAAATCTGTGCAGGAAAAGTAATTAGATATTTTAAGCAGTGATAAGAACATCACAAATAATCAATTTCTGTGGCATTACCAGCTACCTAGTCAAGGAAAAGTCTATAAACGCAAGAATTTATTACAGAATATCAGCCAGCCTATCAGGCATTGATTCTCCCGTGTGCACAGATTGCTGGGTTTAAAGGGAGATCCGTAAAGACGCTCACCTCTAATTTCCCCCCTCAAATAAAAAGAAGGCAAGGTGCCCATAAAGCCCTCAGTATAAGTAAATGAGTGTCTTTATGGTTGTAAAGATGTATTGTGAGACTTTTCACAAAAATAGGAAAGCAGCAAACTGCTCAGGGGTAATTAGATACAAACTGATGCCTGCCACTTCATAAAGGGGGCGAGCTCATTACAAGCACAATGCGCTGTGCTTAGAAACATATTTACTGTGTTTATTTCAAAGATGTTTATTTCACCTAAAAGAAAAGAATCACAAAGGCACTTCCGTGTAATCAAAACAAAGATCATCTTGTACCGACCATATTTATTTCAATTTCTAAAGTTCACGGCAGAGCAGACAGTATCTTAATCCCCTTTAACCTCTGGGCTCTTCACGTGTTTAAAACTAACATCGCTTAAGAAAAAAACCCATATCCACCTGGGGATTCTCCCCTCTCCCTCCCCTGCCTCCCCCCCACTGGAGACGGAATGAAATACCACAATTTGACACAATACTTTAACCACAGTTTCTCTGAGAAAGAATTCAACACTTACATATTCCTTAAAAGATAAAACATGCAGTTAATCCTCAAAACGGAAATGAACCACAAAGATCCAAAAGAACTTCCCCAGAGCCATTTTGTACATGCTGCCTTCATAATGAAACATGGAATATTCATTACGGCGATTAAAATAACACCAATCAGAACCAAAATGTAAGTTGTGACTTAAAGTAGAAAATGGAGCTGGGCTAATAATATTCCTATTATTCAGGTTGACTTTGAGTTATTAAGATGGAGAACAAGGCAAGAAACGTCCATCCCATGCCCCACGTTAATTTTCCTTTAATTCTGCCTGGAACGTGACTTCTGTGACATACAGAAGATACCTGAAATTAAAGTTTAAGTAGAAAAAGAAGGAAATTAAAAGAGTGAGGGGTAATTGTAAGTTTATAAGAAGTCGGTGGTGATGTATTTCTGTTTTGGGGGGGCATGGCTTATGGAGCGCAGAACCAGGCGGGAGGTGGGTGGTGTGGTCACTATTCTGTGCGAGGAAGGAGAGGCATGAGGACCGAGGTAGGCTCTCGGTAGAGAATCTGTCCCTGGTGGTCCCTGGAACACCGACCACCTGGTGTGTGGAGTTCTTTGTACAACTGGAAGGAGAATTCCAGAGCAAAGCACCACGGGACCTGTTTCTGACCTTTCGTGGCCTTTCCTGTGATACAGCCTCCAAAGTATCAGGTGTCTGAATTCGAATCCGCTGCCTGGAGAGGGCAAATCAAGGAACACGTATTTACTCTAAAAGTAGAGCTTGCAAAAGATGTAGTTTGGATATATGCTAAGGTTTGGCCTCACACTAGAACCTTCTCTTTGCTGCAAAGATTTGTCAAATGGAATTGAATGCATACACATCAACACACACACATGATTTCCAGAGCAGGTTAATTTCAGCGTGTCCTTCTGTCTTTTGGAGGAAATGCCAGCAATGTTGAAACGAGATGCTGACCAAAAGTTGTGAGCGCATTACTACTCCAGGCTTCTTCCCACAGATGATTTAAATTTAGAAGCCACTGAATTAATATTTTATTTTGAGGCATGGGAAAAAGAAACTGCGTGTCTCGTCAGTAGTCGGGATGCGATTGGATAATATCTCTCAAGTTTATCAATCACTGAATGAAAGGATGGATATAATTGCTCCAAGTTGAAATTCTTAAAGATATAAGTCGACAGCCATATTTTTATAACAAAGAGCTACAACAAAGCTTTGGCGGAGTTTACGGCAATGTCAACCTATGCCACAAAGACCCTTTTCAAGACACCGTGAGCCTTGTTAAAATAACAAGCAACATTTGTGCATGTGATTCTTTGGTTTTCTTCAATATTTGTATTCTCAAAATGTGAAAAATTGTAGAAGCCACTTTGACAGTATCATTGAGCAGTGAGAAAAATGGTTTTCTGTAGAGCACCAGCTCCACCTAAACCTGCTTTAGGTCGAAACTGGAGACTTGGCAATAAATTGGAATTCAGAGAGCCAGGCCACACTGCTGAAGGGACAGGCTTTACTGGGAAGGGCGCAGTCCCCACCTGGGATACCCAGTGCACGGCGAACACACGCAACGGAGACGCGGACAGGACCGCTGACATTAGACTCCACGTCTGTCACCGAAAGCCACGTAAGTGGTAGGTGCTGTAATGACACACACATGCTTTCTGCCCCTCTCGCTGCACGTTCTCACAGTGAAAATGGCACACGTATAATACGACAACCTTGGGAGAGCACAAACCGCAGGGAAATGCTACCTTCTGTGCTGCAGAGGATTTCATGAGTTTTTACCAGCTGCCTGAATTTGTCCAGACATGTTCCAGTGCTCATCCCGTTAAGACTGGCAATTAAACAGAGTGTTATAGCTCCGAGACCCCAAATTTGATTCCTTCCTCTACGCCTCTTTGCAGAACCCAATTTGATTTTTTTCCCCCCACTAAAAAAATGCATCCCCACGTGCCGCTGACACGTGTGTGGGTCTGACGCACCTAAACAAAAGTGAGAATTTGGTAATCAGAAAATATGGATTCCCTGCTACGAAAGGAAATGCATTTTGCACAAGTACAAATTCTCCATGGTTATCTTGAAACAACCGTGGGTTTAAAAACATACCTATTTCGATATCGTCTTTGAACTCGGTCTCATCTTGTCTGCCACTCATATTGGCACAAAAGTTCCCAGTGGGTTTACCACTGAACGCGCAGAGAAATGGGACGTGAGCTTTCAAAGACTCAAAGGGGTAGTAATCTGGAAAGAGGATAAATACAAATAAGTAAATATGAAAGTCTTGCAAGTCTATGACATGCTACAAAGAGGAAATAAAAGAATCGTCTGCGAAGTGTTACCAAAATCTGAAAAGAACCTTCAAAAGGAGCGCACTGTGTGTTTATCCAAGACAACTCTGTGTTTACTGAAATGAAAAATGCATTTCGTCAAGGGACTGGTAGGATGTACAGATCGTCAGGGGAGCTGAAAATAGACCAAGAATGACCAAAGTTAAGAGACCTAATGACTCGTGACATCTTCCCTTAAAAATAAAACCCCCAAATGGGAAAGGGCTAATAAATTTTAAGATCACTCGCTGATTGGCAACTCAGATTTTGCTTTATTAGTGCGGGCAAGTAAATTTTATGTGATAGTTTGTTGTATTTAAAGACAGTGTAAAACTCTCATTGCAAACAGTTGTTTACAGTGCGTTTTTCAGCGCCGAGCTGTTTTAAAGCTCAATTGTGCATTTTGCAGATAAAGTGGGAAAACTAACTGAAGGCTGTATTGTAAGCAGTGGTTGCCGTGGAAACCCTAGTTTCAAGAGCTGGTTCTCCATTACCACTTAATTTAGGCTTCCTAATTGCATTCCACTAAATCGGTAGCGACAATATCTGCAGAGCAAAACTGCATGCCCAGTCTAGCGCAAACCTCTTTGAAACAGGCTTTTTGAAAGCCAGGAGCTATAAAAACTCAGCATGACGTGGAGCATATGAGAAACCTGTAGTTCAAATGTACTACTGCCTGCTTTCTCATCCTTGGTAACTTCAGTGCGTTCCACACCAATCTATTAGTTCAGTCTACCTTAAAGATCATAAAGCTCTGCCATGTGGAAACTCATCTGTCCAGCAACACATTGGTGCAAAATAGATTTAATTGTACTCCCAACCCGGTATCATGTCCATCTTATTTTACTACACACCAGCAGGTAGCCATGCACACAGTCCCACTTTCCTTGAACTGCCCTTGCTCCACAATACGAGCAGAACAATACTTTCTCAGCTTAAGTTATTTGCCACTGTTGGTCTGAGCGGCGAGCTAGACCGCCCATATGTGACTTGAAGAGAGGCTTGTCAGAACCACTAGACATAAAAGCATTCCAATTATCGACCACACTGCTTTAATAGAGGACGCAACTAATATGATAGTGTAAGTGACAGTGCCAGTAAGGAGCTCTCCGTCACTGTCAGATTAACACTTGAGTTAAACTCTTGTAAATCAGTCACATTATGCTGCTGGTGGAGGAATAAACACAGCCCTATTATGCTTAGGATTCCGGAGGGCTCTCTCGGCAAAAAGGAGCGGCACTGGATGCTCTATTAATCTGAATTTTGTCATGTTTATTATTTCGCAATTACTAATGTGGGTAACGTTGGAAAGATTTAAGTTGCCTGTGCTTGCAATCGGAAACGGAAGCACACGCGTTTGGTGGCAAAGGAGAGAGGGCCAGCCTGGCTCCCCGGCTGGGCGCGGGGGAGTGCGGTGGGCGCTCTGGGCAGCGTCCAGCGGGAGAGGAAGCCAGCTCACCCCTGATTGACAAAGGGGTCCCACAATTCACGTTTTCCCTTTTAACAACAAACGCTTTCAAGCAAAATGCCTTGCTGTTTTGGAGCACATGACTTCATGCCAATCCGCGACGAGACTCATCATTTCCTTGCTCAGGTCCTGAGGATTTGGCATCTAGAGTAGAGGCGGAGAGACTCTTTTGCTCCGGAGAGACAAGTAAACAACTGCAGCGTTTTATCCTCTCCCTGGCGTCGGTGCGCGTTGCTAAAGCAGCCCGGAGGCTGCTGCCAAGCACTCCACTATTGTCTTCCACCTCCCAAGGTTTTGAATGCCCTTGCTCTCCCAACTGTGGGTCTTCTGCAGGAATGAATGAGGCATTTTCCAGGACAAGACTTTATGAATGAGACAGACTGTGTATTACAAGGCGAGAGGCTCCGTGAATTTCCTAGATTAAGAAAGCAAATGGTAAGGGAGCCCTGCGTTGCATCCCTGTGCAAAGTAGTATCGCGGAGGGGAAAGAAAGGAAAGAACATCGGCCCGCAAGGCTTGGCCAGAGAGTCTCTCTGCTGAAATCACGATATAAAGAGGCCAGGCGTGTTAAGGGCCCTGACCCGGATAGATCCTGATGGAGGAACGGGGGCTATTCCAAGGTGGGGGTGGGGGGAGGGGGGGGGGGGGCTCCCGCTGGGGGACAATTTCAGCCCGCGGAAGATCAGGCCAATGCTGCAGGTATGCTGAGCTGCTGCGCACGGGGACCGCACGTTTCCTTTCCGTGAAATAGGCTGCCTCAGGGTTCTGTGGCCGAGAACGGGTTATTTTGGAGACCGGGTTCCAGTTCTGGGCTACTTATCCTCGTTCCCGACGACCTAATCAGAGTAGATTTCCAAATTCCCCAGAGCTTTCTCAAGAAGGCCCGGATATCTACTTGGAGTTGCGAAGGCGCTTCTAACATTGATGATGTGCCTGGATGCAGGCGTCTGGGTATCTGTCCAACCTGCCTTCGCTTCTTCCTTACCGTGAACAGAGAAGGGTAAACAAGCACGTGTTGTGTAATCACCTTGATGTTGCCACCCTTCGGTGAAACAAAGAAAACCCACTGCCCTCCACGCCCCCACCCCCTTGCTCCTGTCACCGTGTTCTGGCCTGAGGGGCACTCAGAGGAGCCAGCAGGGACCCGGCTGGAGGAAAAGTAGAGGCAACTTTGTTCAAGCATCAGGTTCCTGCTAATTTCCTCCCGTGCTGCCCTTATGGAAACGTCTCTGATTTTATCTGTGTTCTCCCACTTTGCCCCTACTTATCTCTGATCCACCTCACAAAACTGATAAAATAAAAGACTAATGTTTCCTTCTCATCCTTAACAACGCCAACTCGAAAACTTCTTTGATCTCCTCTCCATTATCCTAAACCTCAACCCCAAATCTTTTGGCTTAAAATTAAGCCTTGTTTCAGTCCGTAGCCCAGGTCTACCCCACGGAAGGAAAATTTCAGCACCACAGAAAATGGTTACAGCTGACTTACAAATCACAGAGAGTTGCATAAATAGTTATGAGGGAAAACTGCAGGATAATGCTGCTGATAGAATCAATAGCATCCTTGATAGTAACATACCCAGGGGTTCTATATATTATCTATCCACCGAAATGTCAATATCATAAAACCTACAGAGGAATTTACATCAAGATCCGTTCTGGGTTAATTCCCAAGTGAATAATAAATCAAATTGGATATCTCAAAGATCTTCTCTAATCGACTCGTTTAAGAAACTGGTTGAACTGGCCATCATGCTATTCCAGCTAATGGATGTTAGTTTATGCAGCATTTTAACAGATTGCCCATGACAGTAAAGAACAAAATGAATCTTTTATAGTCCATAAGTGATTAGGGCCCATGTAATTATATTTGCCAGGAAATGTTTTAGATTTGTATTATTTCTCTTTGAAGCCCAGTGCTTAGCAAGGGATCCCGAAAATAAGGGGGTCCCTACAAAATGCATTTTGAGTAAGCAGATAGACATCGATCGGGTTTTCTTCATCTTTAGCTATCACTGCTCATTTTCCCTTTTCTTGCCATCTAACGTGATTTAAATTAATCACCGTGAATTCTCAAATGTTAGATAGAAACCTATGGACATTTTAGTAAAAAAGTTAAATACACATTGCAAATGGAAGGCTTTCGTGATCCTAGAGTGACCATAAATGACACCTCTATGGGTCTTATTGTCACGTCAGGTATTTTTGAAAGTGGCAAGAAGGCTCCCAGCTCACTAGGGGATTGCCGATTAAGTCTTATTCACACAAACAGAGCTTTCATAAATATATCTTTTAAATTTTCTTAATGTTTATTTATTTTTGAGAGAGAGGGAGAGACAGAGCGTGAGCAGGGGAGGGACAGAGAGAGAGGGAGACACAGAATCCGAAGCAGGCTCCAGGCTCTGGGCTGTCAGCCGAGAGCCCCGACGCGGAGCTCGAACTCAGGAACCGCGAGATCGTGACCTGAGCCTAAGTCGGATGCTCAGCCGACTGAGCCACCCAGGTGCCCCCATATATATATCTTTTTAAAAAAGGATTTTGGAGTTTCACATTATGGTCCTATACTGAATCAATATTCAGTGTAATAAAATTCCACAAAAATAATCATTTTTCTTCTTCCTTCCTCCCTCCCTCCCTCCTTTTCTTCCTCCTTTCTCCTTCCTTCCTTCCTTCCTTCCTTCCTTCCTTCCTTCCTTCCTTCCTTCCTTTCTTCCTTCCACAAATCTTTGTGCTATGTTTGTTTAGAAGATGTTTGTTCTGATTCAAATGATAAAGCAGTTATTTCCTGTGTTTTGGGCACCAAAAAATGTTATCTAAAGTGGTCACCAGGTACCTATCTGCTCATGGCCTAGTGCTGGCGACCGAATCCAGTGAAGCAGCCAGAGTTTTTTATCTGGTGGATGTTAGGATCTTTAATAATCTGCCATTGTCCTTACACAAAGCCTAAATTATCAGTTCTATTGGAAACAAAAAGAAAACGAGAAATCTTGTTTCAGTGAGTTTGATTTAATATTTTACTTCTTAGGTGAAAAAAAAAAATAGAATCTGGGAAGGCCTGGCTCTATCGTTCCCAGGATTCTGGACAAAATAAAATATAGAGCCTTTTGTACAAAAGTTAAGAACTGTGAAACGGCAGCAACAGAATGTTGAACCAAGCACGGCCCCTGCTAAGCCCGGCGTCCTGTCTGAATGTGCATGGTTGTTGCCTGAGGTTGGGCCCCAGTGGAATTCAAGTCCCGCTCCCCCTTCACTTTCTGTGTGCCCTTCACCAAGTTAACCTCATTGAGCTCAGGATTTCTGGTCTTTCCAGTGCGGTCTTTAAACGCGCTTTCCCTCACACTTGCTGTGAGCCTACCATGGGAAAGGACGTTGCAAATTTTAAAGCATGGCATAAAACTATGGCTTATGTAATTATTTTACTATGCTTGAATTGTGGGCTTGCAATCCGGGCTGGGAATGGACAAGATTATGATGTAACCAAATGCTATCTTCATACTTCCTTCTCTGCCTTACGGTGAAACGACTTGCCAAAGCCACGTTGGACTTTGGATCCCATGACTACACCATCTGGGTTCCCTATGAAACAAAACCCAACGGCCACCTTCTGCCCACTGTCCCAGGTCCCCACTCTTACCAGTCATTGGGGCCTGAGAGTAAGTTAGTCACCAAGAACTTGTCATCCTGTGTTGGTTATCCTGGGCATAACATAATGAAGTCCCTGGGAACCTTTTTTCTGAGGCCTCATGGCATAAACGTCGCACACTCCAGCTGAGTCCTCATTAAATCAGAAGAGCATGTTTCTTCCCTTGGATACAGGCAGGGAAATGCCCCCGTGAGAGGAATGTAGTATTTCCCTTGTTGGAAACCACAACCACCGCTCCCATGTGAGATGGGTAGCAGTAGGTGGGAAGCAGGTCACCTTGTCAAGTCCCCAGCCTGCTTCTGAAGGTCTCTGAAGAAGCCCCATGACCAGAGGGCTCCCTGAGGATAGAGGTTTCCACTGCACCTAAGGCAAAGGGACGAGGCCTGGCCTTCCTTTGGCCGTACACTTCGGGCTGGATTGGCTTATGAAGTAGAGACACAGGAGGCCCGGGGCTGAATCCCTTATCAATTGACTAGCTTAAGCGAGTCTAAGTAGCAGCTTCTCTGCCTTCTCCACAGAATCTTGCTGGCGTGCAGGCTTGTCCTGACGAGGCCCCTTACCATAGGACATCCTCAAAACGTCAGAGGTCATCTCAGAAACCAATGGGGGCAGAGCCTACCATACACACATCCAAACGAAAACACCGGCCAACGTATGCGATAAACAGAAAATGCCACTGACAATAAGGAGCTTCGGAAATTTGAGACGAATAATCTGGTGGCAAAATGGGCAAAAGATAGAAGCAGGCGGTTGACAGAAAAAAGGACAATAGTATAATTTGCAGGTAAGACTGTGAGCAAATGGACCCTATCATATATTGCTGGTGAAGAAATAAAATTCTCCTCATCTAGAGCGAGGAATTAGGCCACATTTAGGAAAATTACACATGATTTACCCTTTGGTCCAGAAATCTCACTTCTAGGAAGCTATCCCATAGATGCACGCCAAAAATACAGTAAGGAGTATGCATAAAATTGTTCACTGCAACAGTATTAGTCTTCGCAAAAGATTGCAAACAACCCAGGTGTCTCCATTAATCTGGGACTGTGGGACTAAACAACAAAGCATCCAATTTACAAAGAAACCCTGTATGGTTCAAAACATAGGAATGAGAAAGATCTCCATACATGGAGAGAAAGCAGCAAAATACAGAACACAAACCACTTGCATAAAAGAAGCAATCTAAATATATTGACCAATTTGCTAATGGTTATTTTCAAAAAGAGACTAGAGAGATACACCAAAAATAAATACAAATCGTTACCTGAAGGAGACAAGAGGGAAAGGAGATTTCCCTGAATCATGTCAACATTTTGCAAATTGAAAACAATACACAATTTAAACTTCCAGACCCACTGAAATGAAGGAACCCACTCTGTCGCAGTTTGGTGACATTATCACACAGAGAAAAGAATTATTTCAAGTAAGTTTAGAAGACATCATTTAGCCTGTGCATCCGTGGTGGAATATTTTAGAGGGTCAATAGAGCTGCAAAACAATGTTCACCTCCATTCAGTAATTTCACTGTTAGTAGTAATATTGGTAATATTACTTTGTGCTTATTTTACATGTTTTGTATGATAATTAATTTGGAGCCAGTATTTTCAGAGTAAGAGAAAAGACGTATGAGTGTAAAATCAAAGGAGATAAGCAAAACACTTGTAATGTGAACTGAATATTTCAGTATTTACTCAACCAAAAGAAAATCACGGAGCAGGGGGTTGGAGAGCCAAAATTGATGGTGTTTAAGGGTACAGACTTGCAAAGGGTAGAAAATAAGCTAGAGCGATCTAATGCACAGTAGAATGAATTTGAGCATCAAAAAATGATAGCTAATTAATTAAAGTACATGAAATATGAAAAATGCGAACTCTCAGTGATCCCAACAGCAAGTGGCTAAAAACAAAACAAAACAATGCACACGTACATACAAAACAAAACAGAACAATTCGTTAGTGGCCATTCTAGGTAACTGAGATATCAAGCCCTTTGACAGCGGGCAACTAAAGAAAAAGAATCAAACATTTATCCTATTTTTTGTGTACAAATGCGGCAGCCCTGGTTGATGAAAGAAAAGTCTCTACACCAAATGTGGAGAATTCAACTCAATTAGAATGTCGGCTTTTTACGGCGTGTAATGTACGACCTCACGCAAACACAGGTCATCAAGGAAGGAGACCATTAGATGAAAGTGTGATGGGAACTTCATGGTGGAAAGATCAGGCTGTCACCACGTGATCCATCAAGCCATAATTGTGATTGATTGTGCTTCCAAAGATGGCCCCAATGACATCTCCTATCCCCTTTCCTAGGGTGAGCTGTGTCCGCCCCAGCAAGAGCTGGAGTCTCTTCCCGATCATTTTGATCTAGGCTGGTCTTATGGCTTGTTCTGAGCAATGGAATGAGTTGGAAGTCATGCGATGTGTCTTCCAAGGCTGGGTCTTTGGAGACCTGCAACTTCTGGCTTTATCACGCGGAACACACGCTCTTCAAAGCCAGTCGTCTCATAAGACAACCCGGAGACCATTGTGCCATAAGGAAGCCGAAGCTGGCCACGTGAAAGGAGAGGCTGCACGGACGATCAGGAAAAAGTGCCCAAACCATTACATGTGGAATTGTGAGCAAATAAAATGGTTATTGTCTGAAGCCGTTAAGTTTGGGGGTAGTTTGTTATGTAGTTGCAACAACATAATTAGAAAGTCACTGTTTTGTGACCTATAATGAAGTATCCAATTCAGGCACAGATTGTCAATGAGGAAATCAATGAATGACTTTGGTAGACTTTTTTACATTGGAAAGAGCAGGATGTCACCATCCGAACATCACCAAGGATGGGAGAGCTGGACAGTAGGTACCTCTGAATGTGATGCAAGAGGGAGAACACAGAAAACTCAGAGTTGACCCTGAATCTAATGGATTCTTTTGAGTGAACTACAATTTATAGGAAATACAGATAGAGCTATAAGAAAAAATGAACAGGCGGATCCAGGGAGAGAGATATGTATAAGACAACAGACCTGGCTGATCTTCAAAGAGTCAGTAACATAAACAAATAAACAAACAAACAAGGGGCAACTCTAAAAAAGACTTAAGAGACTATCAGCCAAGGAACATAGGAGTCTTGTTGGGATCCTGATTCATGCAGGCCACGTGACAGGACACAAGCTGAGATACTCAGTGAAATCTGAATATGGAATTGGTGCTACGTGGCACCAATAAATTATTTTTAATTTTTTACGTGTGATAATGACATGGTCGTTATGCGAGAAAATGTCTGTTTTCCTTCCCTTTCCCTTTTCCCTCCCTTCCTCCCTCCATTCCTTCCTTCTCTCTTTTGTTAAAGAGATATGTGCTGGGGCCCCTGGGTGGCTCAGTCAGGTAAGCATCTGACTCTTGATTTCGGTTCTGGTCATGATCCCAGGGTCATGGGATTGAGCGCCGTGTAGGGCTTCCTATTGAGTGTGGAGCCTGCTTAAGATTCTCTCTTTCCCTCTCCCTCTGCTCCTTCCCCACTCTCTATCTCTCTCTTTCTCAAATTAAAAAAAAAAGAGAGAGGGCGCCTGGGTGGCGCAGTCAGTTAAGCGTCCGACTTCAGCCAGGTCACGATCTCGCGGTCCGTGAGTTCGAGCCCCGCGTCCGGCTCTGGGCTGATGGCTCAGAGCCTGGAGCCTGTTTCAGATTCTGTGTCTCCCTCTCTCTCTGCCCCTCCCCCGTTCATGCTCTGTCTCTCTCTGTCCCAAAAATAAATAAAAAACGTTGAAAAAAAATTAAAAAAAAAAAGAGAGAGAGAGAGAGAAATAAAGAGAGGTATGCTAACTGCATAGAGGTGAAATGACATGAAGGTTAAAATTTATTTTAAAATTCTTTACCAGGTAAAGAAGGAAGGAGAGCAAGCAAGGAAGGAAGAAAGAGAAAAGGGAAGAAATGATGACAAGTCTTGATAATTGTTGAGTCTGGTGAGGAGATTCAGAAACCCACTATATCAAAAGTCCTTCTACTCTTGTTTATGTGTGAAATTTTTCGTAATTAGATTTACATAATGAAAGTTTACCAAATGTGAAAATCGATGTACCTTTTATATTCTGGCTTAACTTGTATCAGTATTTCTTTGAGTCTAGGGCTTTCTTGCTCCAAAGAAAAATTTATTTTTATCTACTCTTTATGATCAAGCTAAAATTAGTATACAACATTACACCTGTTTCAGGTGTACAACATAATAATTCCGTCTTTGTATACACTACAAAGTGGTAAGTCTGGTTACCAACCACCACCATATACCCCTGTATTCATTTCGCCCACCCCCCAACCTTCTTATTCTCTGATAGCCACTGATCCATGCTCTGTACCTATGAATTTTGTTTTGTTCGTTCATTTGTTTTGGGTTCTTGGATTCCACGTATAAGGGAAATCACTTATCTGTCTGACTTCCTTCACTTAGCATAATATCTTCTAGATTCATCCATTTGTTGTAAGTGGCAAGATTTCCTTCTTTTTATGGCGGAGCAGTATTTCTCATACACACACCACATCTTTATCCGTTCCTCTACCGATGGAGACTTGCATTTAAGCCCATCAGAGGCAGGCGGCTCCTAGTTTCGGGCTGATTGGAAGTCAGACCCTCTGACAGCAGCTTTTAAAGTATGCAAACATATACAGTCCTGGGAGACCATAACTGTAATCCCGGCTGGCTTCCAGAGCAGGCTACTTGGAGGTGTCTCTTGGTGACAGTTGCAAAAAACTGGGGCTCCAGATGGGAGCTTGGAGCCTTCTTTCTGGGAAATACCAGTGAGCTGTAGCGAGGCCAAGGGAAAGTGCCAAGATGATGTCCCCTGGTCTAGAGTCCCCGAGAGCTCCTATACAACCTCTAGATGTGTGGTAAGCCTGAAGCTGCCTCTTAGGACAAGTGAATAGGCCTTTTTCCCAGGAAGACAGGGGGTATGTGTCAGTCAGCTGTCTGTGCCATGCCTTGGCGTGTGGCAGCCTTTCAAGAACTATCCCTCCAGTTGTTTCAGTTGCATAGGGCCCAGATACCCAGTACCCCGAGGCCACCAGAGAGAGACACTCAAGGAGTATCCCCTGTGTGGATTGTGCATTTCTGCTGTGTTGCGAGGGCTGTGGGGGAGCCTGTGGTCGGGGCGAACCTGGCAGGCACTCTAAGGTTAACTAATTAATCTTCTTCACATATGATCTAGATCAGTGAGTTGGTTTGCAGACCCTTTAAGCGTGGACTTCCCATTCCCTACAACCCATGCTTCTCTTAGACGTAAGCGCTGTCGATTTTCAAAGCCAGGGATTTTTTGCGGCTCATCTCTCTGGTGTGGGTCCCAAGGGTTAGGATGCCTGATATGGGGAATGGATCCCTTGCTCCTCAGGAGATGCTCCGTATTTGTGAGGTCGCTCCTGAGTGTGGGTCTCTGCCCCAGAGGTGGGGTTTTTGGTGAGATCAACCCTCTACCTCTCCTACCCATCTGATGCGGTCCTTTTATCCTTGTGGAGGAGCTGTTCAGCTAGTTGTCAGGTCTTTTCCAGAGGGAATTGATCCATATGTAGCCATAGATGTGGTGTGTCCATGGGAAGAGGTGACTTCAGGATTTTCCTACACTGCCATCTCGAACCCAACCCTTGTAGAATCCTGACGTTAAATGACCAGTGAAATAACCCAATGTTTCTCCTCAAATATTTGAGTGAAACTGACGTTCCAGAAACACCCGCCACCTCTTACACTCCGGTAAGAAGCCAAGGCTGCTTATATCTTTGTCCCTTAACACATATTCTCCTATTACTTGGTTCTTGCTCATTCTTGTTTTACTGGTATATGTTATCTATGTAATTATTTAGTAAGTTGTAAGTGCTTCTTGGACATTGATAGGGTAGGGAGAAAGACATTTAATGTAAACATGAGTGTTTGACAGTCTGACTCTGCTTGCTTTTAATAACTGGTTCAAAGTACAATGTGATACCTGATGTGGGCACTGGCGTCCCTCTTCTTGGGTTCAAATCCTGGCTCCCCAAGGGCCAGTCATGTGACCCTTGGCATGACTTCCTTCTCTATGTCTGTCCTCCTTTGTAAAATAAAGAGAAAACTATCAGATCGTATTTGTAGACCCAGGTTCATAGCAGCATTATTCGCCATAGCTAAAAGGTAGAAGCAACCCGAATGCTCACTAATAGATGAATGGATAAAATATGGTACACACACTTAATGGACTATTATTCGGCCTTTACAAGGAATAAAATTCCAACACATCTTACAACTTAGATGAGCCTTGAAGAGATTATGCTCAGGGAAATAAGCCAGTCACACAAACATACACATCCTGAATGACTTCACCTACATGAGCTACCTAGAAGAGTCAAACTCATAAAGATGGAAAGACGGAAACCCCCAGGTTTGATTGGGGGAGGGGGGGATCAGGAGTTAGTGCTTAAAAGAAAGAGTTTCAGTTTGGGAAGATGAAAAAGTTCTGGAGATGGACAGTGGTGATGGCTGCACAACATCGTGAGTGTACTTAATGCCACTGAGCTGTATATTTAAACATAGTTGAAATGGTAAATTTTATGTTACATCTGTTTTACTACCATTAACAAAAGAATAATAATAAAAAAAAGCTTAGTAGCTCCTGGGCAGGGTTGTTTTAAGAATCATTTAAGAATCAGGGCGCCTGGGTGGCTCAGTCGGTTGAGCGTCCGACTTCAGCTCGGGTCATGATCTCACAGTCCGTGAGTTCGAGCCCCACATCGGGCTCTGTGCTGACAGCTCAGAGCCTGGGGCCTGTTTCGGATTCTGTGTCTCCCTCTCTCTCTGCTCCTCCCCCGTTCATGCTCTGTTTCTCTCTGTCTCAAAAATAAATAAGCGTTAAAAAAATAAAAAGTTAAAAAGAATCATTTAAGACTCATTGGAAGCAATCATCGGCAATGTATAGATGAGTGTCTTACCCATAGCGAGCGCTCCGTACGTGGCAATGACGCCATTATGAAGTTTATTACTGTTACTTTCCTTCCACTGCGAAGACAAGGCATTAAGTCAATCCACGAATGCACTATAGGGCTGGGACTTTTGGAGGGTGGGCTCAGACTCATCAGAGAACCTAATGAAAATGAGGAAGCCCTCTCTCTCTCTCTCATGACGCTGCTCCCCACGACCATTCTGCATACATTTGATAGATCCCCCTTCCCTAGTAGAAGTCAGAATACATGGACCCCAGGCTAAGAACCCCTGCTTTCACACATTAGCGACTGCCCACCCACCCGCTGCCCTTGGACAAGTGTTTGTATTATAACGGAGGCCTGTTGGAGAAGAAGCCGTAACACAAAGGGATGACATCATGGTGGAAACTTCTTTCTTCCTTTTTTTATAGTGGTAGGATTTACATACCTAATATTTACCATTTTAACCATATTTAAGTGTACAGGTGGGTGGCATTAAGTACCTTCGTGTCGTTGTGTCACCGTCAGCATCACCATTCACACTGGAATTAGTCGACTATCTTGCCAGTCCGAGCTTAGTTTTGCAAAAAAAAAAAAAAAGTGCTCATAGAAGTTATGAGCCTTGGAAATGGGATGAATTGACAAGGGGTCCTTGAGACAGCATAGATTGGGAACCACTGTATTCAGAGTTCGTTCAAGACTCTCTAATGACTGCAGAGACTGAGACAGCTTCCCAATGTCACCCTTGCTTTCTACGTCACGGCTTTTTCGCCGTATGCCATGTTTTCTTGGCATTCAATATGCTTACATATATTTCAAGATAATTTTTGGTCTTGAGAGCAAATATTTACTGGGTTATTAGCCAAACGAAAGGAAACCAAAACATGACCTTCTAGGGCTGAGCCCCTATCTGGGACGTGAGTGTAAGGAACATAAACTCCTCCACATGAAAATCAGCATCGGTTGGGTACAGGCCTGAATGTATGAATTCTGTGGGGATTTCCCTGTCTCTCTCTCTACATTGCTAATATTGAAGAAAAACAATGATGGGTGTGGAACCCAATGAGATTAGACTAAACCCCAGAATAAATACGGATTTTGATATCATCCTTTCCTGACTCATGTCTTGCATGTTTTAAATTCTCTTGGCCCCATAAACACATTACAACTAATTATGGCTGAAGCTCAAAAGGCTTGGGGGTTGAGTACATAGTGGATTCCAAGGCATGAAAACCTAGCTCAGTTTCTCCATTTTGGCAAGGACGTACTCCTGCTCAAGGGCCAAAAACACTGGGGAGGTAGGGAAGGAGTTTGCAGCCAAATACAGGAAAGGAGGAAAGAGAAATAGAAACCAATCATCCATCATCGCGTCGTTAAAATCGCTTGGGGTTTTGGTTTTCCTTCAGTTTGTCCATTTATTGTAACAGCTGGAAGAATGAGCTCAGCGGACTTAGAGATATTTTGTAGTACTGACATATTTGGTGACAACTCAGCTGTCGGAAGCTGAGCGAAAGCAGAGAGATTAAAATCATAGCTAGAGATTTGAGAATTCTCTGACGTCATAGAGAAGAAATAGAAGATTTTCTTCTTTGATCTGATACGTGAGAGGAGTGCGATCAGTTATCAGTTTCGAAAACTGGGGCATGACAGCAAAGAACAAGGGAGAGTGCCCCTAGGGCATGTGATTTGCCGAGGGCCTCGAACTTTGAGACCAGGATGATCTAAATCACCAAGCGCAGTGGGGGATGGCGTGGGAGGGGGCCCTATGGTCCACGTTGACTTCGGGGGCTCACAAAAATACTTGCATTTCTTCAAAACTCAGATGAAAAAGAGATGCATTTTGGGTCAAAGAAAATGTTTTAATGTATAATAGGAATACATTTGGCTTTATATCAGCACAGTTGGAAGACACCATTTTTAATCTTATTTTTATGGAGGGAAGGTCTCATGAAGGCAAGAGAGTCTGGGGCCCATGAAGATCCAGAACGAGGTTCTGCGTGAAGCATTGGCACGTGGTTCTATGCCATCCATCCCAGCGCCTCCACCGAGGCGGGGAGGGGTCAAAGGCCACTAACACAAAAATTCGATGACTTGCCTTCTAGTTCCGAATTTACCACTTACCAACTGTGCAACGTCGGCCCTTCTGAATTCTATAAAATGGGAATAATCATGGGTGTCCAGGCGGCCTTCTGTAGTTGTTACGGAAATCGAACGGGAATAACATGTGCGAATGTATTTTTTCGACTTGGGAAGTTTTCTCCCACAGGAGAATCAGTGAGTCACTTCACACCTTATGCCTTCACTTCTTGGGAGATAAAGCGAGGAGGGTGGCTCTGGCCTCCAAATTGGATCAGAGGAGGACTGTGTAGAGAGGACTGGCCAGCATGAGGAAGTGCACCGAAGTCATAAACGCTCCCTGTGATTCTAAGTCATCGCTCAGCGATTACCTTTATCTGCGTATCGTTAGGCAGAAGACAGACTCTGGTTCGAACACCTCAGAAATGTCGCTTGGATCTAAAAACTCAACTCAAGAGCCAAACACGTGCCTTTAGCGCATCAGAAGCAGGGTTTTAAATCCACCCCCCCAGGGGGGAGGCTGAGATGGCCCCCCGCCCGTGGATCTCGATCGACACTGCCCTGGTGCACACGTGCTTTACCCTGTGTGCCCACACACGAGTCCTTCCTCGTTAAAGAGCAACCCCACCCACCCACGGCAGGTGTGATTGTGGAAAGGGCCTGAACTTACTCAGGGCCACTAATTCCTTCTCTGGCTCAGTGGTCGGTGCACTGCCCAGTAACCACTGGAGGAAATTGCAATCCCCACCTGTTAGAAGGGCTCGGCTTCTAACAGGGAGACCTGGCTCCATGATCATTTCACCCTAAGGGAAGTTAGAGCTGAAAACCCAGAGAGGGGGGTAGTCAACAGGGAACAGAACCCATCTCCCAAAGGGTAAGAAGACAGAAGTAGTGGAGTAGGAAGGCGCGTAGGGTCTTCCCTGGATGGAGCCCCATTTAGCACATCTAGAACGCAAGCCCACTGCACAGTCACATCGATCGATAAAGGCGCAAGCTGTGTTCTGATCATCCGGTCAAGCGCACTTTTTTTTCCAAGAGACACAGGCTAAATATGAATAATAATCGCATTAGACCATCATCTCTGACTCTTGTTTACTCCCGTGTCTGACAATGGTGTTTATGAGTCCGACCATGAGCCAGTCTGTGCCTGGAGAGGGAATCAAGGAAATATAGCACACATCCTACACATATACAGCAAACGAACTGGTAAATATACGGGGGGGGGGGGCGGAGGGGGCCCGTGTCCCTTGGAAAAAACG
>NW_024412441.1:24236931-24241406 GCF_014898765.1 Herpailurus yagouaroundi | reverse complement strand
GTTAAGCGGTGTGCCCATGCCTGGATGGCTCAGTGGGTTAATCATCTGACTTCGGCTCAGGGCATGATCTCGTGGTTCGCGGGTTCGAGCCCCACGTCGGGCTCTGTGCCGACAGCTCGGAGCCTGCAGCCTGCTTCGGATTCTGTGTCTCCCTCCCTCTCTCCCTTTCCCCTGCTCACACTCTGTCTCTCTCTCTCGCAAAATTCAGTGAACATTAAAAAATTAAAAAAAAAAAGGTGGTATGCTGAAAACCATCCCTTGCACCCCACCTCCTAGCTCTCTTGTGCTCCCAGTTAGTGGACCCGTGACTTCTCTTCACCTTCTCAAACCCTCTTCCGCCTTGCATCTTCTGTTTGTGTAGCCCCCACTTCTCTGCTCCTTTTCAAAGTTATACTTCATAAAGGAACCACCTTCGCTAAGGGCTGGCCACATGAATCTGCAGGGCCTAGAGTAAAATCGAAGTGCAAGACCTAGCCAGGAGTGGGGAAGTCAGTGTCCCCTTCCCAGCGTGGCTGTCTTACCCCTGATGGAAGCTGCCCCTCTGGGGATTGCAGCCCGTGCACCAAGATGCCCCACACACCCGTGTGGAGGTGGGCGAGATGATCCCATTGAAGCACTCACCCAGTGATCCATTGGGTGGATGGCTGTCACTTGCCCTCTCCTGGGACGCCGCAGGTCTGGTGACTGACTCCAACCAGCCCTCATCCTCGCCCAGGCCCCAGTGGGGGTGGAGGGTGACACTGGGATTTGGCTTTCCCCTCCATCGCCAGCGTGATGGAGGCAGGTAGAGGTGAAGAGGCAGAAGTGGGAGGCCTAGGACGCAGGGATGGGGGGCCAGGGCATGTGCTAGAGACAAGAGGCGGAGATCACATCCCAGAGAGGCGGGAGGAGGTGGGTCAAACCGTCAGCACGTGCCCTACTGTTCTGTTGTCCCATCGGATTTCACTTATGAAACCCAAATTCGTAGATAGAGTTCGTTTCAAGAGAGCGAGCACAGGGCATTAAATTCCAGGTGTGGCTGCACTGGTCACGTGCTGTCTCCGTTCTTCTCGCCAGCCAGGCTCCTGCTTCCCCCTGCACTGGTGGTCTTCTCAGGCCTGCCAAACGCAGGGGCTGCCCTGTCCTCCACTGTCACCTCACCGCCTGCCAAACAAGGCAGCCCCTTCTCAGGGGCTGCCCTGTCCTCCACTGTCACCTCACCCGACCCAGCTGGGTCAGCAGCCCTGGCAGCTCTAAAAGCTCTTTCCTAGAACTCGTGGTTCTTACCTGGTTCATCCTGGCTGCTCTGGAGTGAACTCAAGCTCCATCTTGCACTTACCCCTGGTCCTCCATGCTCGGTTCACCCCTTGGGGCTCCGTGCTGGGTTCACCCCTGGGGGTTCTGTGCTGGGTTCACCCCTGGGGGTTCCGTGCTGGGTTCACCCCTGGGGGCTCCGTGCTGGGTTCACCCCTGGGGGCTCCGTGCTGGGTTCACCCCTGGGGGTTCCGTGCTGGGTTCACCCCTGGGGGTTCCGTGCTGGGTTCACCCCTCGGTTCCATGCTAGGCTCACTCCTCGGGCTCCATACTGGGCTCATGTTTTCTCACTGACATTCTCTCCCATGGATGTTCTCATTCATGCTCCTAGATCAGACACCACTCCACACCCATGACCCCTACGTTGGCAATTTCCTCTGAAATGCTTTTCATAACTGATTTTAGAATGTTTGGGCTTGCATTTTTGGTCTTCATGCTTGTAAAGCGGTAACGTTTCTCTATTCTTGGTACCTGGAATTAAGTCGGATCTTTTCAGGATTTTGCAGTTACAGAAATCACGAGTACATTCCAGAATTTATATTTCCTGGTGTCCAATATGGTGAAGGTAATGACACACTGACTCTCTTTTGTAAACTGGTTCCTTTAGGAAGTCGGGAAAATGATTTTAGTTGATGATATAGTCAGGAGTCTCGAGATTATATGGCTTAGGGCTGGAAGGCACCAGAAAACCTCTCAGGGTCCCAGAGTTTCCATGAGAGGCCCAGGGGCTGCAACTTGGGGGTCAGAGGGAGGCTGATTGGGTAGTTATTTTCTGTGTTGTAATTCCATATACAGTTTCATCAGAGGAAAGACCACAGCCGTCAAGGGAAGGTAGGTAAATTGGAGGGGCTGTGGAGGGGTCAGGACTAGAGCTTTGATTCCAATCCCAGGTTGTGTCTGGGGGGAGGGGTTGAGAATAGTTCCGACTCTACATACATACATAGGTACATACATAGGTACATACACACATGGAGACGTGTTTACACACATATGTATACACATACCACTCTGCAATACTGAAATTCATTCTGAGTTTGGGAAATTAAGCTTTCCTTTCTCCCTTCAACATCTCTAATTTTGAGGAACGTGTATATTTGTAGTTGTTTTGGTTTCACAGTTTTGTAATGGCCTTTGAGGAAACACGAAATCACTTAGGGACACTGGACAGTTTCATGGCTTCTTTAAGGGGTATGGCGTCTGGGGTCCCGGAACTTGCACACAGGATAAGAGCTAGTTCAAAATTCTTTTTGCCAAAAGTGGACCCAAGGTGGGAGATGATCTACTGTCCTATCGGAAGCTTGGCGAGTAAAGCCTAGGTTCTTCGAGAACGACATAGCTCTCCTTAAGGAGTCCCAAATCTTTTGATATGTTTTTATTTATCATCAGGGCCATGTTCCCAAGAAATGTATTTCTTGAGTTTGTTTTGTATTGAAATAAAGCTGCTTTTACATTTCCTAAAATCAATAAAGATGGGCAGTGCAGGTCAATGAGAAGATGTTGAAGTTGGACGCAGGTAGGAATCCTGACTTGGGGCATTCAGCTATATGGTCCGTGTTGCTTTACTTCTTCTGTAATGTGCAGAAATGAATGCCCTGCATATGCTTATGCTAAGAATTAACTTACTCAAGAATATGATGTGAAATATAAAACATGACGGGTATGCAACAAATGGGAAATCTACAAATATAGACCTGTCAATGACCAAAGGATGAATATTTATTGATTCCCCCCCCACATATATACTTATAAAATTTTCCATATTATATTAGTTTAAAGGATCCTCACACTATTTGGTGTATACACTTAGAGAAAATAGTTTTACATCATGATGTAACTATTTATTTATCTATTTATTTACTTATTCAATAAATATTTATTGAGCAAGTATTGTGTCTAAAGACACCGTATGCAGCAAAGATAAGAGAGTCTTTATACTTTGCTTCTAATCTAGTAACAGCACACAATACTTTTATGTAGCCATGCGACGTTTTTATGTATCTTGAAAATTTCAAATGTCAGAAGCAAATTTCTCAGCAAACTAAAAGACAGTTTCTGATGAGTGTTCAGGCATTTTGTCTTGAATTCATACTATCAACTTGATATCTCTGCTGTGTTAAGAGATACTCATGAGACAGCTGAAAGGGATAATATTAAAATAGATTAGGTGATTGTAATTCAGTGTCTATAAAAAGCTATAATCTAAAGGCCTAGAAAGTTTATTTCTATAACTACTAAAATGTAAATGGACATTCAAATGTAGCATTCATATTTTTAGCCAAACATAGCTTTTATCACATATAAACAAACAAGTAATCCAAGATTGTCAAAGAAGTTGTTAGAAGTATAAAATGACTAATTAAAATAAGAAATACCGGTCTTATTACCCTGCAGTGGTCTGGAACTGAATTGAATGCTGTTTGATTTAGGAATTATAGCAATTCATATCTTAAGGGCTCTGGAGTCTTCATCAAACCATGGAAAATATGGTACATTAACTCTGGAGACCATACACAGACATGCTAAGCTAAGGAACATTCTAGCCAATGGAAATTTCTAGAGGGGGAGCCATGCTTTTCTTTCTGCATTCCATGTTTGATCTGCTTAGTTTTGGGTAACCATTGTTCAACACCCAACATTTTCGTCTAGCTTTTTGTTTGTGTGTGTGTTTTTCTTTTTCTTTTTCTTTTTTCTGAACGGGTAGAAAATTCTCCTATTTTGGAAAATCACCTGTTCAACAGGCATATTTCCTTGTTCCTCCATACGGGATTTTTGTGGATCTGAAATGGGCGTGGTGACTAAAATCCTATAAAACTCGATACCAGGGCAACCTAACATGCCCAAACCCACTTTTGGGAATTAGGGTTATGGAAGCACAAATTTTATTAGAAAGCCAAGGTCAGTTAGGAAAAATACTTAGTCTGCAATCACTCAATGACAAAAACACTGGAGTGCATTTCTTCTGCAAATTCAAGATTTATATTGGGGTCTTGGAAGTCATTTCTCTCTGCTAGTCCCACTCTCATATGGGACTTTTTAAAGTGTAATTTCGATTTTAAATGACCCATCTTGCATTGGTAAAGAGGTTCTGAGATTCTTTTGGTTAATTCTTTTTTTTTATTTTTTTTTTATTTTTTTTTTAATTTTTTTTTTTTTAATTTTTTTTTTTTCAACATTTATTTATT
>NW_024412441.1:24213750-24236831 GCF_014898765.1 Herpailurus yagouaroundi | reverse complement strand
CAGAGCCTGACGCGGGGCTCGAACTCACGGACCGCGAGATCGTGACCTGGCTGAAGTCGGACGCTCAACCGACTGCGCCACCCAGGCGCCCCTCTTTTGGTTAATTCTTTGAATTAACAGCGATGGAATCTTTCCATGGGTATTCTACTGTAGTGGGCAAGACAAGTGAAAAATGAAAACAAAGTTCAGTACACATCGGCACAATCAATGCTCGCAGGACACTTCCCTTTTTGCTGCTTTCTTTCCTCTGTTGCTACTGTTTCCCTTTTATCTGCCTTCTTTCCTCCCTCCCTTCTTTATTTCCTTCCTTCTTTTGTACTGATATTAATGAATGGATATTTCATTTGTAATATTCTTTTTTACCCCAAGGGAATGGTCATTCTGCCTCTTCTTTCTGAAGTATTTTTTGTTAAGTTGACCTTTTATTTTATTGTATTTATTTTTAAAATTTTTTTTAACGTTTATTTAGTTTTGAGACAGAGAGAGACAGAGCATGAACGGCGGAGGGGCAGAGAGAGAGGGAGACACAGAATCGGAAACAGGCTCCAGGCTCCGAGCCATCCGCCCAGAGCCCGACGCGGGGCTTGAACTCACGGACCGTGAGATCATGACCTGAGCCGAAGTCGGACGCCTAACCGACCGAGCCACCCAGGCGCCCCAAGTTGACCTTTTAAAAAACACTTCATTACCTATATGAAATTCTCTCATGGCTAAAAATCTAGGCTTCTATTGCCAATGTACATCCCCAAATTTCAGATATAATTTGATATGTCTATAGCTACAGAAGAAATGATCAATAATAGATATCAATTTTTGCAAAACAGAGGAAAGCAAAAATAATATATGAGAAAGAAATTTCAAAATCTCCCTTGAAATCTGTGGATAATAATTCCTGCTGGAAATGCTTCTTTATTTGTATGTGACTTGGCATTTGTTTATCAAGTTAATACAATTTATCCAATATTTATTGAGTGCCGACTACGTGATATATGATGAAAAGAAAAAAAAATGTAAATCCAAATGAAATTTCTTGGTACATCATTCCAGGAAATGAAATATGTCTTAGTACTGACACTGACCTAGTCTCACTGAAAAATATTAAACTCAAGTTGTAGAAATGGTCTTTTTAAGAGAGTGTCAGTATGTTTTTTGTAGAGCATGCTATCATGTGTCATTGCAAGGAGAGTAGGAAGGAAGGCACCAAGATGCCACTGTGGCCCAGAATCAATGAATCTTGAGTAGATAGCTGATCTCATTTGGTTAGCGATACTCAAGGAGCTACATCCATGGAGAGGATTTGTGGGTATTTTAGCTGCGACTTCAAATTTAGCAGATAGTACGTTTAAGGGGAACTTGGTGGCTCAGTCATTTAAGCGTGTCTGACTCTTGATTTCGGCTCGGGTCATGATCTCACAGTCATGAGATTGAGCTCCATGACAGTTCCACACATGGAGCCTGCATAAGATTCTCTCTCTCTCTCTCTCTCTCTCTCCCTCTTCCCCTCTCTTGCTTGTGCTCCCTCTCTCTCTCAAATAATTTTAAAAAACAATATTTAGCAGATAGTGCATTAAAAAATAATTTCACTTCTTCCTCAAAGTTTTTTCTTAATTGATTCACAGGCCAAGTTTTACAGTTTCAATTCTTGTATTTTTTTTTTTAAGATTTATTTATTTATTTATTAAAAAAAAATTTTTTTTTCAACGTTTATTTATTTTTGGGACAGAGAGAGACAGAACATGAACGGGGGAGGGGCAGAGAGAGAGGGAGACACAGAATCGGAAACAGGCTCCAGGCTCCGAGCCATCAGCCGAGAGCCCGACGCGGGGCTCGAACTCACGGACCGCAAGATCGTGACCTGGCTGAAGTCGGACGCTTAACTGCGCCACCCAGGCGCCCCAAAGATTTATTTATTTATTTTTTTTAGAGAGAGAGAGTGCACGTGCAAGCGGGGGAGAAGGGCAGAGGGGGAAAGAGGGGGAGAATCCTAAGCAAGCTTCATACCCAGCATGGAGTACGATATGGGGCTCCAACCCATGACCCTGAGATCATGACCTGAGCAGAATCAAGAGTGGGAAGCTCAACTAACTGAGCCACCCAGGCACAACATTTCTTGTATTATTTCAAAAGGATCTGCATATGTTGGAGGACCTGGGTGGCTTAGTCAGTTAAGCATCCAACTTTGGCTCAGGTCGTGATTTCATGGTTCGTGAGTTCGAGCCCCACGTTGGGCTCTCTGCTGTCAGCACAGGGCCTGCTTTGGCTCCTCTGTCCCCCCCCCCACCCCCCGCCTGTCCCCCAGTTGTGTGCATGCTCTGTCTCTCTTACTCTCTCAAAAATAAACATTAAAAAAATTATCTGCAAATGTTAACGTTTCTCTTACATCCAGGATTCAGTTAAACGACAAATATAAGCAAACATATGTGGACAAGAAGGGAGCTGTGAGAATGTCCAGTCTGTGCATTCAGCTGCCTGTATCTGTGTCGTGGTTCCATCCCCCAGCAGCTGGGCAACACCAGGTGAGTTATTGACCCTCTCTGTGCCTTTGCAAGACGAGATTGGTAACAGAGCTCACTCGCGGAGTTGTGAGGATTACTGCGTTGAAAACATTTAAAGCAATTCCTGGGACAGAGCAAATGCTCGGTAAATGCTTATTATTGTTATTGTTACCATTATTATATTAAAAGGTATAGATAAATTTAAATCTTAATGAGTATAGTCAAATACAGTCTCGCAGGGACACTTTCTTTTGAGTAAAGAGAATGTTTTGCCTATGGGGAAAAATAGCACGGACTGAATTAATCATAACCAACAGCAATGATATCTAAATGCAGACACTCAGCAGACAACAGATGGAGGGCAATAGTTCTGTCATGATTCGCCTATTTTGTTGGTAATGTTTCTCACTGTGCAGTTACTTCATGACGCTCTGAGGTCCTGTATCTTGAAAGAATCCCTTCTCTCCTTATTGTCAGCATCTTATCCTTTTCCACGAACTTGGCATCTCCTTTGGGGTCTAGGGGAGTCTTCTCCTCACTTCCTCCCCTCTCTCTTGCAGACCTTCTATTGGTACCTTGGTAAGGGAATACTGTTTTGTTCTTTCTTTGATGAATTTCATAAACACAGGAATTTTACCTCTTGACAATGTTTGCATTCTACGTACAAGTTGTTTTATGAATCTGAACAATTTTCAACGGTGTAATGAACACGGTCTTAAAGATTGTATTTGAATGGACTCCGAGGACGTAAAGAGATATATTGTCTCAGAGTGGCCTTCGCTGAAGACCACACCGAATTATCTGTGGGGCCGGTCTTTACAGTTTTTGTTGTTCTTTCCCCAAAGTGTAGAGAAACATGTTCAAAACCTCATTTATGCTCAGTGTGATTCGATGCAATGACATGAATGTCATGAGAACGATGATTCAAATTCTTCCCGCCACAGGGGTAGGGGACACCACTCCTAAGATGAATTTGGAAAGAGAACACGGCCACACAAACTTGCCGAGGCTCACACCCAAAGACTGAAAGTTGATCTGCCCCCGTAAATCAACTATGTGTTGAAGTATACAGATGTCCAAGTGGTGAACACATGTCCCGAGTTGTCCATATACACTTTCTTTTGTTTTTTTTTAATTTTTTTTAACGTTTTATTTATTTTTGAGACAGGGAGAGACAGAGCATGAACAGGGGAGGGTCAGAGAGAGGGAGACACAGAATCTGAAACAGGCTCCAGGCTCTGAGCTGTCAGCACAGAGCCTGACGCGGGCTCGAACTCACGGGCCGCGAGATCATGACCTGAGCCGAAGTCGGCCACTTAACCGACTGAGCCACCCAGGTGCCCCCATATACACTTTCTTAAAGAAGAAAAAAAACAAGACTGTGAAAGGTTGGGTGCCCAAAGCAAAAAACAAAAACCTAACCAAAAATTAAATGCTTAGACTACACCCATACTCGGGGAATAGAACTGCTAGAGGGTGAGCCATAAATACTGTGCCAGAAAAGCTGATTAGAATGATATTAACGGATGGGGGCGCCTGGATGGCTCAGTCCATTGAGCGTCTGACGTTGGCTCAGGTCGTGATCTCACACTCATGGGTTCGGACCCCATGTCGGGCTCTGTGCTGACAGCTCAGAGCCTGGAGCCTGCTTCGGATTCTGTGTCTCCCTCTCTCTGCCCCTCTCCCGCTCATGCTCGGTCTCTCTGTCTCTCAAGAATAAATAAACGTTAAAAAACTTTTTAAATGATATTAACAGAGCCCTACATTTTTCAAGATACCTGTCCTCTGAAAACTGAGCAGTTTGAGAGGGTGTCTGGGTGAAAACAGACTCAACAGCAGTTCTATCAAGATCAGAAAGGAAGAAAGCGATATATGGTAACTGGTAATTAGTGAACTAAAACTCAAAGTGGAACACGTAGTCAACATTGGATACCCCTTTATAGTGAAAGCTTCTTTGAACTTGTCTTACCCACAAGCCCAGAGGGAGCCAGGTTCAAATATGACTTCCCTTAGCCCCTCAATATTCCTCCGTCTTGTTTGTGATTGGCCTGGAACCAGAGTTTTTGTCCACCGTTCAACCTCAAAACACAAAGAGGGCAAGGCTACTTGCCGGTCCTTGCTGTGGAAGCCATTTAGTTTCCTCCTTACTTCGTAGTAGGTAGGGAAGCTGCCCAAAATGTATTTTTTTGCTTATTGGTAATGGGTCTTGTTGGCATTACATTACTTAAGAACGTGTCTGCTGCAGTTAAAAGAGGTATAATGTTTATATTAATATTTTAAAGTTTGGTTACTCTTGGAGCGTCAGCTTACATGCGTGTCAATCGGCGATAATGAACATGAGGAAGTATTCCACAGGAAAACTGTAGCTTTCGAGGAAAATGTCAGTGTGCGTAGTCTCCCCAGGACCAGCTGCAGGACAATGTGAGCTATTAGTGTTAAGGTTTCATTTCTGTGCGCCTTAAAGACAATTTCTCCATGAAGTTTTCCCACTTGAAATCTTAGCGAATGTTATCAACCACAGGTTGCTGAAGATCTGATGGTGAAGAAATCGGCTTGGAAATGGTTGTGGGAAAACAACACTAAGTACTTGGATTTCAATTCTTTGCCAGAAATTTTGATTAAAATCATACTGGTTAGGAGAGGAGCACTCTGGATCCAATAATACATTCCATTCTGCATCCTGGGGGCCCCCTCTCCATGAACCGTGGTACGTGCCTATGTTGACTTAGGGCTCAGCGTCCACAGCACTTACTTCTTGTTCTTCTCAGAGACATGGTTATCCCCTAAAACATTACAGGGACCTCTCCCTTCTACCTCCGACTCATTGTCATCTCACTTGTCTTGCTCTCAAGTGACGTCTTACTGTCCCCTTCGACAACACTTGACATGTCTTCTGGAATCTCTGTGCTCCACAGTGGGCAGAGCCTAAATACCGGAAGCACAACTTGCTTCTCTTCTTTCAACTTCTTAACATGACTGGGCCCTGTCTTTCTCCAAAGGCACTTAATTTCCCACTCATCCTGGGGAGGTCACGTCTTCCACACTCAAGAGCACAGGGACCGAACTAAAAGAAGGAAATAAAACCTCTTGCTCTCCAGGGAGTATTTCCAAATCAATTCAATCAATCCTTGGGGCATGCTTATTATATCCCAGATAGCAGGTGCCATGGGCTGGGGTGGGCAGGGCGAGTAGATCTGGAAATACAAATAAGAGAGTTCCAGCTATTGACAAGGTTGGTGGAGGAAAGTAATACTCGCACCACTCACTGTGTTAAATAGAATGCAGAACAGAAAAGGGGATTTCAAGGGCCGGGGCTACTGAAGAGGTAACCACATCGTCTCCAGTGGAAGCTGGAGAGAGACTTTTGCCGTGCTGATGGGGCTTGAAATGGGGCTGGGGTTCAGGTGTCAGAGGAGGATGCCAGAGGCGCAAAGACGAAGAGTCAGAAATGAGTGGGATGAGTCACGTGCTGATTTCATGTGTACAGGAGGGAAGGAGAAGGGCAGATAGGGAAGGGGCGGTGTGGAGGGTGGAGACAATTGCAGTGGACCTGCACAGAGGGTATCATCTCAGACTGGGCCATCAAAGGCTTTTCCAAACATTTCATTTTCTGAGAAAATTTAGAAACTACATAGAAGCATAAGGGAGAAAAATATTCCTCGTGACTTTCCTGCCTGCAGGGAAACTGCTGCTGGTATTTGGAGACGTCTCTCGTTCACCTCCTCTCTACGAGTTTTAGAAAAACGGTTATAAGTGTTCTGAATTATTTTTCTGAAACTTTGCGTCAGTGCCCTTGGATTGGCTCTTCAAATTCAATTGGTAACATTTTAATGGCTATATAGTATCCCCAATTAACAAACGTTTTCCCTTTTTGCCGGGTGACCTCTTGATGGAGTACTAGCATTCAGCATCGGAACGATAAGAAGGGCTGGCACATGGTACATGTGAAATCTTTGTTTTCATTAAGACATCATAATTAAACCTCACTTTCCTCCTTTTCACTAGAAATTTATGCCGCTTGATTAAAACTCGAGGCAACCCAGGGCCACGGAGGCCTCCTGGACCACAGCCAGCTTGCTGGAGGATGTCAGAAACTGTGGGTCCCCTTTCTCTCCCTCTCCCTGCCTGGCATCCCCAGCGAGTGATATAGGGGCTGTTCTACAGACTTCTCTCTGAGATGCCTGAGCCGCACTCCCCATTGGCCACCAGGCTCCTGCCCAGCGCAGGCTCTTCCTCTTGGAAGTCTCTGGAGGGGCCCCTCCGGGACACCGCTGCCCCTCCACTTGCCACAGTATTCGTGGCCAAAATCACGCTGCTGTCTGGGTGACGCTCTGGTGAAATCTCCCAATCTTTATCCAGCTTCTCATTTTCCACCCAACAGGCTCACGCACCCGCACTCCTGCTTCCTCTACTCAGGCCTCTAGGATCGGGCACCGGAAACGAACGCGACTCACTGGAGCCACAGCTTATGCTAGTGGCTAGTCACTGTCTAGCTGAAGCTACTGGGGACAGTGGCCTGATTTCAGGTGCAAATTCAGGATAGCCTTCTGTCCCCCTGTTCACGTATCCTTTGTCATCTTTCTCAAAGACTTTTTAATAAAAATGTGTATTATGCTGATTTATTTTTGAGAGAGAGACAGAACATGAACAGGGGAAGGGCAGAGAGAGAGGGAGACACAGAATCGGAAGCAGGCTCCGGGCTCTGAGCCATCAGCACAGAGCCCGACGCGGGGCTGGAACTCACAAACCGCGAGATCATGACCTGAGTTGAAGTCAGATGCTTAACTGACTGAGTCATCCAGGCACCCCTAAAATTTTTTATTTTAGAGAGAGAAGGGGAGAGAGAGAGAGGGCACTAACAGGGGAAGAGGGGCAGAGGGAGAGAGAAAGAGAGAGAATCTTAAGCTGGCTCCACACTCAGCGAGGAGCCCGACACGGGGCTTGATCCCACAACCCTGGGGTCATGACCTGAGCCAAAATTAAGAGTCGGATGCTCAGCCAACTGAGCCATGCAGGTGCCCCGTTTGTCATCTTTATCACAGTGATGATATTTTATCCTTTGTTTACTTCTAATTGGCTCAGACCAAGACAATTATTTCAGATCTTTTACTCCCCTAAGGCCAATTTTCACCTCTGCCCAACTCATGTGAAACAGCTTACTTTACTTTCTATTAAGAAGTTAAAAACACCTATGGGGCGCCTGGGTGGCGCAGTCGGTTAAGCGTCCGACTTCAGCCAGGTCACGATCTCGCGGTCCGTGAGTTCGAGCCCCGCGTCGGGCTCTGGGCTGATGGCTCAGAGCCTGGAGCCTGTTTCCGATTCTGTGTCTCCCTCTCTCTCTGCCCCTCCCCCATTCATGCTCTGTCTCTCTCTGTCCCAACAAATAAATAAACGTTGAAAAAAAAAATTAAAAAAAAAAAGAAGTTAAAAACACCTAAAAAGATCTCTTTTCGTATTTTTACTCATCCTTTAATATATCCCTGAATCAATACTTCTCTTGTGCACCCGAAAACGCAACATGGAATACCAAAGTGCCCAAATCGATAAAAGACGAAACAAGAGGTTCATTTTCAAACTCGAAATAATTAATGAATTGGTAAAAAACTGAACCAAATCAAAAAGCTGCCTTGTGCATTTAACAAATAAGAAATAGTCAATTCATTTTGGTAAGAATATGCTATTTAATTTCAATCATTAGGGCAACTGCTCTCATTTTGCATGCTATTAAAAACCTGTTCAAATCTGGATACAAAAGTCAAATATGTATGGAGAAAATTTGGAGAAATACAAAAATAGTATGAAGGGAAACATAACCCCATGGAACAACACAGCGGACAGCATTATGTAGGGCCAACATCATCTGAGAGTAAACACTGGCTACTTATTAGCTGAGTGAATTCATGTGATTTAATCTCTCTTTGCTCTGGTTTCATCATTTTTAAAATAGGGATCCAGGGGCGCCTGGGTGGCGCAGTCGGTTAAGCGTCCGACTTCAGCCAGGTCACGATCTCGCGGTCCGGGAGTTCGAGCCCCGCGTCGGGCTCTGGGCTGATGGCTCAGAGCCTGGAGCCTGTTTCCGATTCTGTGTCTCCCTCTCTCTCTGCCCCTCCCCCGTTCATGCTCTGTCTCTCTCTGTCCCAAAAATAAATAAACGTTGAAAAAAAAAATTAAAAAAAAAAAAAAAAAAAAAAGGGATCCAAACAGTATACATTCTGCGAATCATCTTGGTGACTAAATAAAATAATTAATTAAAAATTTTATCCCATTCTTTGGGATTTAGGAACCCTCAGCCAGTATAGCTTTTATCCTTTCTCACAATGTGTATACACACACACACACACACACACACACACACACGCGTAATACCTCTCATATACATGTACAGCTATTTACAAAACTGGGGTCACATTGCATTTAACGTGCTATGGCCTACTTTTTAACTTAACGTTGTCTTGTCAGCATTTCCCTGAGCTATTTTGCATTCTTTGAACACATGGTTTTTAATGGCTGAATAGCATTCTGTTCTGTGGATTTACTATAATTTTACTTAACCAAATCTCTATTGTTGGTTAATTAGGCAGCGGCAATTTTTTGCTATTATAAATAGCATTGCAGTGAACATCCTTGCACATAATCCTTTGTTTGTTTCTCTGATAATTTCCTTGGGATAAATTCCAAGAAGTGTAATTATTAGGTCAAAGGACCAGAACATTTGTAAGAATCTTGATCCGTGTAGCCAATCTGCTCTCCAGGAAGTTTGCCCTAATTCGTATTCTCTGCAACAATGTCGGAGGAGTTTTTACTTCAATCACACCTTGATCATCGGTGGGTAATGCACAATATCCATTTTGGAGACCGCTAGCCTCTTTAGCAACAGGAAACCTTACAACATTATTCACGTGTCAGCTTTGGTGATAGGAGTGGGTTTTTGGTGATGTTAGGAGAGCAGACCTTTAGGGCAGATTTTCTTTTAGGCAATTCCTCCCAGAGTTCTAAAGTGAACTTTGCAGTGTTTAAGATGTAAATATGAAAAATTAAATGCAACTTAAGTAACAGTGATCACCATTATTTAATCAATTATCAATAATTCTTTTGCAGATAAATATTATACTTATTTTTAAATGTTTATAAAACTAATGGTATGTATTTGACATTTAATCTGTAGTACTTGACCTCAGCAGTTTTACTGTCCCTGTAACTTGGATGAAGGTGCGTCCTCAGGAACTGAAAGTGAGCCGCTGGCTTCTCCCAAGTTGAAATCCACTCTGGGTACACGCCATTGGGTACGCCTAAGGGCTTGCTCTTGACATTTAAAGAGGGATCAAAGGGAAGTCTTTTTTATTCATAATACACTGCTTAACGAGAATCCATGGTGGAGGTGGGATTAGGGTGGGATAAATAAATTCAGCAAAGCTGACCCCATCAGAATCTACTGGAGGTACTACCTTCAGATGCCCCAATATTTTTGAGTCCCTTTTCTCAATGGATCTGTAAGTCAGTAAGGTCAATATAATAAATTACATCTACCACTGTGATGTGAAATGTGGACGCGCGCCTGTGTGTGTGTGTGTGTGTGTGTGTGTGTGCGTGCGCGCGTGTGGCGTCTGAGCTATGGGTTTTGTTTGTTTGGAAGAATGCAAACTGTTTAGAAAGGAGGGGACTTACACTTCCCTCGGGGAGGTGGGGGTTGTGGTGTGTGGGCACTGAATAGGGCAAAAGAGAAAGTCTTTCAGTTTGCCTGTGAGTGTGATGGCAATTACCACGTTTGTCTGAACAACCGAGAAGCAGTTTCTCTGCGCTATGGAGAACTGATTGGAGCAAGGCATGCTCAGAGTGGAAAGCGGGTTGGGGGGTGGGAAGTGGGTGTGAGTGAGTACTGCCAGCCCTTGTGTTGGGTCAGAGAGCTGAGAAAAGACTGGAACAGAAAGCAAACTATTCAGGACGGTGAAAATCCATGAAACAACCCATAGCCGAGACGTCGAGAAAAAGGCAGCGCTTATATACAGAGAGCTCAGTAATAAACTGGTTTAACAAAATGAGGGTTTTAAATTAGATTTCACTGGTCTCCTTCATAACTTGCTTGCTTATCATGTTGTTTGGGTCACAGGTTTGAGTTTGCTTAGTATGCATATTTTTGTTTATTTATTTTTAAAAGGCCCCCGTTAGATGCTGTCTGTTGTATCCACAGGGATTAATTTTAACTCGGATCCTTTGGTGATCGGTGTGCTGTACTTGTAGAGCTTAACAACTGGGGTTTTCATATCACGCTGTCATCACTGAGGTGTAAGGAGTGACTAGATTAACACTGGAATTTTTCTAAGGTTTGGTAGCTTTGTTTAGCCTGTAGATGTGCTGCTTTGCCGAACACACTCTTTGATTTTGATTTAGGCCGGGCTTTGATTCACTGGGTGATTGGGACGGTGGGCGCTGTGAGTACACGGTGGTAGATGAGAGCACAATGTCGAGAAGGTCTGTAACTAGAATATGCTAGCGAGTCAGTCCAAGTTGGGACTTAGGACTCTGATTTCCTCTCCCCGCCTTGAATTTGTGCTTTTGGCACATGAATCCTTCTTGATTCTTATCTTAGTCTGTAAATAGCACAGAAATTGCACATGGAAAAATGGAACAAATCATACTTTCTTTCAAAGGGCAAATTAAACATTCCATAGAATAAGGGAAGAGTTGTTAGCAGGGGGAAAAAAAATGCAGCTTTGCTAGGGCCAGTGTGAAAAAAGAACAGAGTCAATTGGACTCAAACTCGACCTTAAAGAAAGTTTTGAGTATTTGCACTTTTTTCTTTAACCACCCTCTTAGCCTTCCTGCCAAATATCAAATCCTGAGTTTTCCGAAGGTTTGAAAATATTCCCATTAATTTTTTCTCTCATAGCCCTGTATTTACCAGGGCTTAAAATGGAAATACTGAAACCTAGTAATAAAGGGCACTATGGTATTCCCGGTCTGTCTGAGGCCAAGCACTCCTGGCACAACCCTTAGGGAGTCCCATTCCTACCAGGCTCCAGGAGAGTTTTCAGTTATAGACGGTTTTGAAAATTCGGGTTCACTTAGAATAAGCAGTTGACTTCAAGAAATGGAGGGAGCTATTCCTTTGACAAAAAAAAAAAAAAAATAAATAAATAAATCAATCAATTCGTGGATGAAACTCAGAAAGTATTTTCCTAAAAGGGGGGAAGAGACGAAGGAGCCGTCCGTGACAATGACCTCGGAACGGCAGGCTCTTTTCTCATCAGTTGCGCAGGAGACACTGGCTGCGGCCACGACGATTTGGTCAGAGTTCACGAACGCACACGGACTGCTGCGCACCTGTGCCATCTGAGAGCGCCGCCTTTCTGCAGTCCACGGGCCTTCGAGAGACATCCATTCAAGATGCCGGCGGGGGCGGGGTGGGGGGTGTTCTGACTCACTGCGCCTTCCCGGCACCCAGCCCGGTGCGCGGCCCACAGCGGACACTTGGGCTGTTCCCTGGGTGGCTGGGCAGATTTGAATGAGGGAAAGAAGAGTGTGCTTGGGGAGAGAGCGCCTGGCCCGAGCGCTGAAGGAGCCACAGTGCGGGGAAGCCCGGTCTTGACCAGATGCGCACAGCTGGTTAGTGGTCGGGTTAGGCCCAGAGTCCAGACACCTGCCCCCCATTCTGCATCTGCTCAACCAACCACGCCAGCTCAAGCCTTTCCTAAAGAGGTGGCTGCCCCCTCCCCCCCTTACCCGTGGCTCACCTCATCCTGGCCCTTAATTTTAAAGGCATCCCCTCTCCTGGTCCACTTTTTCATTTATAACAGCAGCACCGCTGGGGTTTGAACCCTGATCCACACCCTGCAACCCGGCATCTCTTTGCCTTGGGCAGACATTTCTGCTGCTTCCTCACGCTGGGCCTGTAAGCAGAGTATCTTCACTCCTCTGTCCTTTCGATCTCCAGGAGGGGCAGCTCTCCTTTCTGGAGGGGATACTTTCAGCCAGGGTGTCGCGCGCCCATCTGCCCCCTCCCCCCCTACTCCCCCCCCTCCCCCGCCCACCCGCCCCAGTTTCTGGGCCCTGAGCCATTCTCAGGATAGGCTGTATTCCCACCTGAGGCTGGGGCTGCTTAGGCCTCCACTCCACTGCACTGAGAACTCTTCTGGAACTTTCTTCCCCTTTTGCTTGCTGCTCGTGGACATTTGCTCTTAAAAAATTGTTTTTTAATGTTCTTTTTCTTGTTGTTTTTTAGAGAGAGAGAGGGAGAGAGAGAGAGAGCACGAGCAGGGAGGGGCAGAGAGAGATTGGGGGACACAGAATCCGAAGCAGGCTCTAGGCTCCGAGCTGTCAGCACAGAGCCCGGTGCGGGGCTCAAACTCACAGTGAGATCATGACCTGAGCCGGAGTTGGAGGCTTAACCAACTGAGCCACCCAGGCGCCCCTGCACATTTGCTCTTAATATGTAAATTAGTACTTCAAGAAAAAGGTCATTTCAGAAACTATGGGAAAATAAATCATACAATAAAACAAAAATCACCATAAGTCTATATGTCATTTTGGCTAGTTTCATTTTTTTCCTAGGTACTTTTTTTTTTTTTAATTTTTAGAGAGAGAGAGTGCATATGAGGGACGGAAAGGGGCAGAAGCTTAAGTAGGCTCCACATTCACTAAGGAGCCTGACGTGGGGCTGGATCCCATAACCCTGGGATCGTAAACTGAGCCGAAATCAAGAGTTGAATGCTCAACCGACTGAGTCGCCCAGGCACCTCTTCAGGCATTTTAAAAGCAAACTCATAAGTGTATATGCTATTTATTTGATTAAAAAAAAAGTGTGCTCTTTGTAGAATATGGGCAAAATGTAGAAAAGCCCAGAGGGGGAAAAAAACGGTCCTACAATTTCACCCTGCATTTCAGTGTACTTCCTTAGAACCTTTTTTCCCCATGCATATCTAAAGAACATACTGTATGTGCAATTTTTAAATCAGATCGTGACCTGAGCCGAAATCAAGAGCAGGTTGCTGAACCAACTGAGCCACCCAGGTGCCCCGATGTATGTGCAAAATTTTGAGACTCACCTGGCACAGGTCCTGTGTTGAAGAGTATGCGGAGGGGAGCTCAACTACAGGTTACAGTTACCCTGGGTGCCTTAGGAGTCTTTATCGATTAGAAGAAAAAAAAATCCCACTTGGTTTGAGTCATTCTTATAAAGATGCAATAAATCATTACTCAAGTTTCTGGCAATAAAAATGCCCACTACATTATTTACAGATTTCATGGAAGAAAAAAAAAAAGCTTTTTAATGTAATAGTTCTAGTGTCTCAATTGTGTAATAAGTTTAAGCTGGAACAGAACTGGCTCATTTATTGGGCCGAGAGGCAGCACAGTTTCGTGGCTGCACGTAGGATGCCCTTGGCTTTATGGCCCAGCTCTACGACTTACTCGCTGTCACTTATTAGTTGGTGATAGGGTCAAAATTCTTATCTTCTCTGACTCCTTAGTTGTCTTAGGGAAAAGCTGGATGAATCAATGTTAATAGCCACCGCTAGCCAAATGCCTGGTGGTGTTTCCTCTTTCAGAACTCTCTCCCGCTTCCCCAATCTGCACCCTACTGCGGTAAAATTAATTTCTCCCTTTTTTGTGCTTTTATAGAATAGGCACTCAAGTCTATCATAATATTTATTTCAATGTGCATTCTAGTTATTTAAGTGGCCGTTGTCTCTCCTTCTCTACTTGCCAATACTGTGAGAACGTGAGCTGGTTAAATATGAGGATTTAAAAAAAATCTTTGTGTTATCAGAACCCAGCCTGGGGGCGGCTGGGTGGCTCAGTAGGTTGGGTGTCTGACTTTGGCTCAGGTCACGATCTCGTGGTTCGTCAGTTTGAGCCTTGCGTCGGGTTCTGTGCTGTCAGCTCAGAGCCTGGAGCCTGCTTTGAGTTCTGTGTCTCCCTTTCTCTCTCTGCCCCTCCCCTACTTGCTTTCTCTCTCTCTCTCAAAAATAAATAAACATTAAAAAGGGGGGGGCACCTGAGTGGCTTAGTTGGTTAAGCGTCTGACTTTGGCCCAGGTCATGATCTCATGGCTCGTGGTTTCCAGCCCTGTGTCTTTGGGCTCTGTGCTGACAGCTCAGAGCCTGGAGCCTGCTTCAGATTCTCTGTCTCCCACTCTCTCTGCCCCTCCCCTGCTGGCACGCGCTCTCTCTCTCAAAAATAAATAAACATTAAAAAAGAAAAAAAAAAAAAAAAAGAACCCAGCTCGGACACAGTGGGTGCTTAATAAAAGTGCCTGTCAAATGTATAAACCCTCCACTTCTGGCACCGATTTTCAAACTTAAGTGCATGGCTTCATGTTTATTCCTTCTGCATTTTACCTTTTGGGCCTCACCTTCTCAGTGGTGCTTATTGTTACTTTGTTGGAAGATATAGCCAGAAAAAAGTCACACCAAAACAAAACCGTGCATCGATAAGAGTGCAGTGACGCAGCTTGCTTGTACAAAAATTACTCATGTTAGCAAGTGAGGTGCGGTAGAATCCACAAGAGTGATAAAGGCCCAATGACAATGAAGTTACTACTTATTATGATTTGTTCGCGTTTTACAAATGAGCAAACTGAGGCTCAGAAGTGCTTACTGATTAAGGACGGCACAGAGACTTAATGGCAGAGCTAAACCTACTACACGTTATACGGTGGAAATAAACGAGGTTCTTGAGATGCGGTGATAAAGAGAAAATGTTAGGTGAGGAAACCGTAGAGAGCGGGCATATCATGAGCTGTATGTTATAGGGAACACACTAGAAAATAGAATTTCAGGGCACGGAACCATAGTAACTAAGAATGGCCAGGCTCAAGCATCGATGGAGACGGAGACATTCGAGGGTGACCAGATGTATAGCACAGAGCCATTTTTCTTATGTGGCTTATAATTCCTTCTTCCCCAGAAGTCAGCAATTGGCCCGTGTATCTGAACAGCCTACAGTTTTACTCACTGCGTCTGAAGTCCCTATCGCCATCCTTGTTCACCTCCAAATTCAGAAGGACAAGAATATAATTGAAGGAGTAGTAGAAGTGACATAGGCAGTCAGCAGAGAAATCCGGTTACCTATAGGTACTATGATCTGAGCTTTAACAATTCATAATTAGGTTAATGTACGTTGGTGCAGAAACGTGAAACATTGGTTTAACTATTTGTACAAGGCCTGAAAATAATTGTTTACCGATGTAATCACTTTAAGCTGTTTCTTGCAGAGGTATTTAGCATACTTGACACGATAGAAACTTCTGACTTTTCAATGAGAGAGAATATGGCAAGATAAAGGTTTCGTTAAGGATGCAAAACTACACATTATCAAAAAGTTTCTAAGTTAAGATAACACAAGGGATGTAAAGAACCTTCAAAAGTGCAGATGAAGAAACCTTTAAGGTTTGTGTCACAATTGGGCACGTGGTGGGTTTTCCCAGGCATACATGAGCCACAGTGTGTTACAAACTTTACACAAACTCTGAAGGCTTTTGCCTCCGTAATGTGGTTTCTTTCCTTCTTATTTTTTTTAATTTTTTAAAATTAAAAAAAAATTTTTTTTTTTTTTTAGAGAAAGAGAGTGAGAGCGGGGCAAGAGGGGGCAGGGAAGAGAGAATCTCGAGCAGGCTCTACGCCCAGCACAGAGCCCAATGCAGGGCTCGATCCCACGACCCTGGGATCATGACCTGAGCTCAAGAGTTGGACGCTCACTGACTGAGCCACCCACCCAGCTGCCCCCCTGATGTGGTTTCTAAGTGCTATCAATTAATAAAATGCATGCCATGGCAAACATTTGGTAAACATTTGCTATAATTACTGAATGGTACTTACCTCGACGTTTTGATTACTTTTTTCTTTCACTTCTGAAAAAGCATGTTATGGATTGCCGTGGAAGCTGGCCACCACACAGATGTCGAAGTGTGACTTTGGGATGTTTGCAGGTTGTGAATCTTGAATGCGAGTTTAACATTGCAACCTTACACAGTTGGAGAAATTTTGCGATAGCAACAATTTCACATTTGCATAAACAGCTTTATTATAGTCGCAGTAATATATAGAAAGAACACAAATTACTCTGACCAGAGTGAAACCTATAAAGCAATCACATTTGAATGAGGATTTTACTTAAAATCATAGACTCATCAACTTTAAAGTGCTTTTATCTTTCACAAGAGACAAATTTAGCCTGTTATGAATAAAATCCCTTAATATCTGCATTTTTCTGGGTGGCATATGTGTATCGCCTCAATGGAACTTTAAAATAAGACCGCACACACCAAAAAAGTAAAAGAGAGGCAGAGAACCAAAACATTCGACAAGAAAATTCTATTTTTCGTTCTAAATAGCAAAATAATGGAATTTAAAGTGTTTATTTTAATTGAACTTTGAGCCTATAATCCCTTTGCATACTTGATTTCACTCTGAGGGTTCGGAGGGTGCAGAAACAGCTAGAATCTTTTGAAATGTATCCTTCTCTTACCTTCTGTTGGTGTTGGCACCATTTTTCACTCTTGGTTTGGGTGGTGCAGTTTTACAAGTATTTTGTTAAAATATTCAGGGAATTGGGTAGCTACGTTCCGCATGTCACAAATTACCAGGTGTTCTTCTTGATTAATCGGAATACTTGATAATTCCTTTCTAAGCCTAAGGTTGAAAACAATTTGTATGTCACCATCAAAGCATGATATTCATTTGAAGAATTAGGTCAGTTAATTCAGCATTTTGGATAAATGTTGGATTAATTATTTGGCTCCTAGGAAATTTCACTCAGGCATGTCTTAGTTGCCTACAGTTTGAAAATAAAAAGCAATTGAACTGAGAAATACAAACATAGTATTGCGTGATATTGCTATTTTTATTGTAACTCTAAAGTCGGTTTTATATAGCAAAACTCCGAACTTGAATGGAGGAAACCTTTATAGTTTTGAATACGTTTTAACTCAACTGGTTATTAACTCCGTCTCTTAAAAATATTAATTTGTAAATTTGAAGGGAACGAGACAAAATTGGGTAATCATTCGAAAACCGGCAAAACCATTTGAAATGAAAGCACTCATCTACAGAATTTCATTTTCCCAGTCTCATTCAAATTGATGTGAACTTGTCAAAGCCATTTTAATTTTTATATATTTTCCTCACTCTTAAAACACGGACTGGTGCTTTGGTTCCTTAAATTCAGAAGTGGAGTGCTGAATTCAGGAGACTGCGGAAATGTGCAGGTGTTTGTATTGTTCTCCTGACCAATCAGTGGCTTGTGCAGATGCAAAGGGGGAAGAGTGGTGTTTCCAAATTGGAGATCTTTGAAGGGAAGGGCTGAGCAAAGACGAAGGGAATTCTGCTAAGGCTTCTCCAAAGATCAGCTGCAGAGTGGAGTACAGCTCAGCTGATTTTCATCTTTATGGTAAATTGGAAAACGGAAATCGAGCAGCAGATTCTAGCTGGGTGGTCACTTCTTCGCACATTTGGATGTTTACTCACAACCCTGCGACATAAATACAGATATGGCCCCCATTTTACAGATGGACTAATGGAAGAAAAGAGCGGTTGTGCGACCTGTCAGAGCTTGTACAGCTAGCAATTTGAACCTGGGCAGCCTGCGTCTAGAGCGCGCAATATGTTATCTTGCCTTCCTGTAGCTGAAATCAGTATGACTGCATATTGCTTTGAGCTCCGAGCAAAGGGTGTGACAAGAGATTTTGAATACCAATAATTTCTTCAAAAAAGATTTGTTTTGATGTTTATTTATTTTTTGAAGAGAGATAGACTCGAGCAGGGGAGGGTCAGAGAGAGGCAGGCACAGAATCCGAAGCAGGCTCCGGGCTCTGAGCTGTCAGCACAGAGCCCGACGCGGGGCTCGAACTCACGGACCGCGAGATCGTGACCTGAGCCGAAGCCGGACGCTTAACGGACGGAGCCACCCAGGCACCCCCAGATGTCATTAGTTTCTTGCAAATGACTTGACAACAAAAACAAGCGAAGAGAAGGAATTTGAAATCACGTGGGATCCCATTAGGAAGCGATGAAGATGACAGAGCTTTTGGAATATGGAATTCGAGGTGTGTCCAAGAAGTGTGGATGTATCCGCACACAAACACACATTTGCTGACCCCTCAGCTTTTCTTAGAAGAACAGTATCCAGGAATCGGCCAATCCTTGTTGCTTCTCATCTCGGGGCATACTACATAGAATTGCACAGTCAAGGGCACCTCACCAGCCAACCCAAATGTCATCTCTGCAAGTGTCTGCTCGTGTGTGCGTGTGTATTAGGACTTTCTTTCCCCTTCAAATTGCTGCCGGTCTTTTTTTCTTTCTCTGCATATAGTGTCTTAACAAATGTAGCATTTTCCCCCTCTGGCAGCTGGTACAGGGCTATTCTCATAACTTTTTTAGTTGCACTGGAGGCTGACTGCTCAGACCGGTGGAGGGACTCCCAAGGGATTCCAAGGAAATTTTCCCATAGCAAGTAGCCTGTATTTAACGCAGATGCTCTCAAATGTACTCTTCAGAATTTGCGATTTTTTCCCTCTCTCTCTCTTTCTCCCTTTCTGTGGCACATATTAGGACTACTCACTAAGTATTTCCAGTTGGCTGCCTCCTGGATACACTGTAGGACTGCACTCTCTGACTTCCTGTGACTCTGTGGGGTCATGCGACTGAGTCTAGCCAATGAGGTGCAGCATGACCAATGAGGTGGTCCAACACCCTCTAGAACGTTGTGGCTCCACCAATGTAAGCCACATACGCAATTTCAAATGTTCCTGTAGCTGCATTAAAAAAAAAGTAAGAGAAACGGTGAAGTGAAGTTTCACAAGCGATTTGCTTTAACCTAAGACACTCAAAACAGATTCAGCATGTACTCGACATAGATTTATCGAGATATTTTTGCAATCTTTTGTTATTTCTACAAAGTCTTTGAGCTTTGGTGCCTATTTTAGACTTAGAACCGTCTCATTTCACATGGGCGCTGTTTCACCTTCCCAAAGCTGCCTGTGGCTGGCTGGTGGCTGTCGTAGTGGAACTCTTTCCCTCCGCCACGGTGACGGGCCATGCTTCTCATGGTGGCTGCTTCACCCCGAATCAGGCACTGAGGACTTGTGGAGCAGAGCCCGCACTTGCCCCGAGAGGATCCTGAAATCCAAGTGTGGATTAAACCTTTGTTGTTATAGACCACTGAAACCCTGCAATATTTGCAATATTGCAGCCTAAAGAGCCCGTCCTGCCAATTCTTCTTCCTTCTTTCCTCAAAATAGGGTCACACCCTTCAATTTTTCCTCACCTCCTTTTGTATCTAGATGTCTCTCTACTTAGTATGCATTCGTAGCCCCCACGGCATCTTTTCTCCTAGTTAGAATGCGTTTTATGCACGGACCCAGTTTATTGAACCGGCTGTCCCACTGCTGTGTATTTAGTGTTATTTGCAATTATGCACTGTAACCAGCAACGCTGTCCTCATCATCCTTCCGGTTAAGACTTAGGGTACAATTGGGGCGCCTGGGTGGCGCAGTCGGTTGAGCGTCCGACTTCAGCCAGGTCACGATCTCGCGGTCCGGGAGTTCGAGCCCCGCGTCAGGCTCTGGGCTGATGGCTCGGAGCCTGGAGCCTGTTTCCGATTCTGTGTCTCTCTCTCTCTCTGCTCTTCCCCCGTTCATGCTCTGTCTCTCTCTGTCCCCCCCCAAAAAAATAAATAAATAAACGTTGAAAAAAAAAAAAAGACTTAGGGTACAATCATGAGTTGTTTTTGTTTGTTTGTTTGTTTGTTTGTTTGTTTTTTGAACACAAAGTTCTCGAAGTCAAGTAGCTAGGGTAGAGAGCACGGCACTTTTTATAGCGTTTAATAATTGCTTGTGGTTATTTCCCCCCGGGAAGTATTAGCGGATTCTCTACTGCCTGCAGTATGGCACAGAGTATTTTAACTTTACTTTCTTACTGTGGTTAAACACTCCTCTGTGAGTTGGAGAACTGTGTCTATTATTTTGCTAATTGCTCGTTCATATCAATTCTCCTTTTTTCCTGTGTTGTTCATTTCATTTTTTCTTTATTGATTTGTAAGTCTTCTGCCTGTATGCACGCTATTAACCTTTTGTTACCATAAATACTCCCTTTGTTCCTTCCTTGTTTTTCTCCACGTTTGAGGTTTTATAGAAATAGAAAAATACGGCTTCAGGTGCTGTTTTGATTTATTTTCTATTTTTATTTTTTAGTGCGTTCTAAAACATAACTGCCTTGAAATCCGGGAAATGTTGTTCTTTAGAAGCAAACGAAATAAAGCACTACTGAACATTTAGTTAATCATTACATATCTGCCAGCCTCTTGAAAAGCCACCTATAAAACCCTCCTTGAACACAGAACAAGACACATGTAATAAACAGTAAACCTCTGAGTTGTGTCTACGTAAATAAATCCCCTCTCCACGTTGTGTATCTAAGCTGTGTAACATCTAATATTTCTACGACTTTAGATGAACCCTCCTAAGCGCATCCTGTGGTTTGTTAACACCCAGATCACTTTTGCCAACATTTATATGGAAAAAATGAGAGTTGAATCTCCTTTGCCACTTTTCCCATTTTGGTCCAGTGACTCATCACGAATTCTTCCTAAAGGATTCCTCTTGGTTATAATCTGCTCGGTGGTCCCTGTTACCGTGCTGTGATTGCAACACCCTCGCGTTGTTCCCGGAAAAGTGTGCTGTGAACTACAAGCTCATATGCTATTTCTCAGCCCTTGTATGTCATTCTCAACACACACAAGACGATTTGCATTCATTTGTAATCATTGTTCTTTGCAAAATACTGGTAAGAGGGTTATTATAATAACCACCGTTTTGCCCAGAGGGAAACTGAGACCCAGAAAGGTTAAGTGACTTACCCAAAGGCATACTGTGAATTGAAGGCAGAGCCAGGATTATAGGCGAGGATCCTTAGAGGTTGTCTGTTGTTCAGAACACTCAGCAACAGGGCCTCTTGGCTGTGTTTCCTTTCTTCCACGTGTCACGTTTTATTATTCCTTCACCAGATGAACAATTCTTGACGAACACGTGACATGCTTATAATACAGGGTTGGAATAATAATCTCTCTTAGTCCATTTGGTCTTTCTCTTTTTACATGTATAATTTCAGGAACCTGGAGGTAGGTGGGAAATGGAGAAATCATTCAAGATTTTTCCATGCAACAACCGAATGGAATCGTTGAAGAATCCAGAAGTTCAGCTTATCCCCTCCGGTTTATTTTCCATTCAACCTTTTTTTTTTTTTTTTTTTTTTCACCACTCCAGGTAAGAGCAACACCATAAAAGTTTCAAAAACAGCACACCGTTAGTGGACAAAGATTTTTCAGCTTCAGGTCTCATGGAATAGAACTCTTTGCAATGTCCTGCTAAAGTGTAGATTTAGTACTGTTTTCAACACAAGATTCTGGGAACAGGTAGGGGATTCTTCACTTGGGTGTGCTTCTGAGAATCAGTATTGTATTCATAAAGAACAGCGGGCTGTAACTTAGAAATGACCATCTCCCATTCCCCCAGAGCCCGCTGTCTATTTCAAAGAAAATTTGTGTTTGTCTTATTTGGAATACTGTTTGGGACTAGTTTTTCCACAGTTGGAAAGATAATGCTTCTGGCTTCTCTTTCTAGATAAATTATGAGAAACTGTGATTTTAAAAGGCATCTTTGGAAAGCACCTGAAGAATGTAAACAAAATTGTTGCCCAACTTAATTTAGGCCCCTAATTTAGAACATACATTTTGGTTTTTGCCTCCAAATGGTTTTTCAGTAACTCTCTGCCCCAAGAAGTTATCAATTATTAGCCACCCTCAGGAAGCAAGCCATGTATTCCAGGGTAATCCGATTAAGAGGGAAACTCAATCCGATTTACCTTAGAAGTAAGTTTTCCTTTTCAAACTTTCAGGAATAACACTTAAATACATATTTATCTAATTCTGTGGTTCTGTATGAAGAATGTCGGGTCACAGTGCTTCCTGGAGAGGCTACTCGGACCTACCCTTCCTTTCTCCTTCTTCCACAGTGCTCCTCCTATATCAGGAAAAATTAGGTAAGAAGAAAAACTCACCCCCTTTTAGGCAAGTTTAGGCTTTAGGTTTCAGAGAATAATAAAGCAGAGTCAATCGAACCAAAGGTGGCTTTTATACAAAAGTGTAACTACCTTCTCTCTTGCTGTCACCCCATCTCCTCTCTGACTTTCTACCCACCACCTCCAGTTTGGGGTGGCCACACCCCCTCTCGACTCATGGAGGCAGGGAGGCTGAGAGATGCTGTTCCCAGTGGGCTTCCTGGATTCTGGGGTGCGGGGTGGGGGGTTGGGGGCGGGGCAGGTGGCTCAGATAACACTCCTGCTTCTCCTCTCCATTTCTGGTCTCTGAGAGGGGTGCCTGCAGCTGTGTGCAGGGGAGGCTCTGACACTGGGCCTCCCTCACCCTGCCCTGGGGTCCTGGGCAGCAACCCATGGGTCCTGGCTCAAGGGAGAGACTTGGGATTGCAGTTTTTGCACACTCATTATTTTATCTATCATCATTCTATCTATCTATCTAGCAGCATAGCTTGGGCCTTGCACAATCCCTTCTGGGATGTGAGTTAGACTTTTTTTTTTT
>NW_024412441.1:24205885-24213650 GCF_014898765.1 Herpailurus yagouaroundi | reverse complement strand
GCATCGGAAACAGGCTCCAGGCTCCGAGCCATCGGCCCAGAGCCCGATGCGGGGCTCAAACTCGCGGACCGCGAGATCGTGACCTGGCTGAAGTCGGACGCTTAACCGACTGCGCCCCCCAGGCGCCCCAGAGTTAGACTTTTAAAGAAGGAAGATGGGGGCTGTGGCAGGCAGGGTTGGAGGGGGGGGGGGGGGCGGTGGGGCCACGAAGTGCTGGGCCAGATGCCTTCTCACTCAGGATACAGTTAAAGTACAGGTCATTGCCTGCTGGGTCCTCAACTGACCCTTGGTCTCCCAAAGGGTCATAGTCTCATCTTCAAAAAGAAGGAAGAAAAAGAGGGAAACCTCGACAAGCACAGCGCGTGCAAACACAACTTCAGAGGTAAATAGTTAGGGTACCCTGTCTAGCAATCGTGGGTTTGTTTAATTGGAAATTTTGAGTTTGGGGATGTCATGATGGGTGCAGGATTTTGGCAGCCCAAGGCCCACAAAAGACCGAAACTCCTGAATCATCCCATTAAAACCAGATATCTGGCCACATTTGTTGATGTTAGTTTGGCAAACATTTTTTTTTTTTTTTAAATTCATGTTTTCAAGTTAAAAGCTCACTTAATCCTAATATAAGCTTCCCCATCCTTCTGTTTTTTCTCTATCTGCTCCTTGGAGAGATTAAAAAGAAAAAAAACCCATACTGACGCTAAATAAAAACCAGAAAGAGCATCCTGATGCCATTTATTTCTCTGAGATTGAACAGAAGTTATTTTTTTTTCTTAGAAAACTTTTGATTAAAAAAAAAAACCACTTCAAAAGGTACTTTGCATTATATGTATATCTTCCGTGAAAAAAAAAAAAAAAGAGCCCACGTCTAGTGATTTTCTTATCTTGTCCTCATCTGGTAAGATCTGTGCTAAAATATCTTTCAAAAAAGAAAGAAAAAAACCAAAAAGGAAAAAAAAGAAAGCCCTTTGTGAGCAGCAGAAACGTCTTCTTCAGTGTGGGCCATTCCTTTCTCTGGGATGGAGGGGGGGAAGGGGGCTTTCTGGGCCAGGCCGGCCCCGCGACCTTCGGACTCCGGGGCCCCTGTGGGCCCCCCGACTTCAGCGCCCACCCCATTCATTCTGCTCGACCTGGGAGCCCGGGTTCAGCGCCCCCCCGCCGGAGTTCACCCTTGGACCCCGCTATTGTCCTTCTCGTCTGACCTCTGCTACTCTAAGTTCCAACAAGGTGATCTGGAAAAAACACCACTGGCTCCCTGGCGGGCTCCCGGACTCGTCTTTTCGCGCTGCCGGCGGCGGCTCTTTCCTCCCGGGGACCACCAAGCGCTCAGCTTTGCACGGCCAATTTATGGCGCTGTCAGGGGCTCGGGCGCCGCGCCCATTGTGCGGGGCGCCGGGCCTGACCCCGCCGGCAGCTCCGGGGAGCCCGATTGTTCCCTCATTAGGGCGGCCGGGAGCGGCGGAAAGGCTGGCGGCCCTTTCCCACAATCGGCGACAATGTGCGGCCGCAGACGTGTCACTTTCGCAGGCGAGGAGAAATGGAGAGGATGTGCCTCGGAGTGGGCTCCGGGAACGAGGCATTCCCACGCCGGGGCGGGGGATCCCACACCCCCAGGCCCCCCAAACCCCTCACGGCTGCTGGGCCTTTGACGGGGGTTGGGTGGGGGGCGGTCAAATGCCCGTAGGAAGTGTGCTGGGGGAAGCGGCGAGAAAGCCTTCCAAAGAACTAAATCAAGAGTTACAAAGAACCAAAAGACAGTCGGTGAACCTGGGCACAGTGGGTCTTTGTGCACAGGGGCAAGGATTGCCCAGATGTAAACAGCAGGCTCCCCCCTGCCCCGCCGGGGGGGGGGGGGGGCGGGGGGCTGGGCCGGTGGCCACGGGGAGGAAGGCAGAAGCGGGGCCGCGCAGTGAACCAGTCGCTAGGAGATGAGGTCTTCTTGCAAATGCTTCTTTTATAACGAGGAGACGTCCGCTGGTGTGCAGCAAACCCCTTTGCAGCCTCGCTTCTAGACCCAGTGCTTTTTCCTCTGCAGTGGTGTTTGTCCGGAACGTGTGTGTGTTGCCGCTGCTGTGTCCCAGTGAAAGAGTCTCCCAGAGAGGTGAGGGAGCCTCAACTCCAGACGGTCACACTCTCACTTTTCCTCCTGGCCGGGAAAGTGAGGAACCGAGCCCACACAAGCCTTCCCTCCCTCCCCCCACGCCCGCCTGCCCGAAAAGAAAGAGCCCAGCTTCAGAGAAACCGGGCAAAGGCTCAAGGGGAAGGGACAAAAAGAACCATCTCTGTCCTCCCCTCTTAGATGTATACAAAAGGCTATGCTCAGATTCTTAGGTCTGTGAAATGCTATTTGAGCTGAAACACAATACCCGCCTCACAGGGCCCGCACGAAAAGCTATTTCAGGCAGCCATAACTTAGGGTAATTCTCTTTAGTTTATAAACATCATTAACTCATCTTATGAGATGATGCAAAAAACTGTTTCACGGCTCTCTCTTGCACGTTTCACAAACGTGGGTCCTGGAGCTGCAGCCTTGACTCTGCCTCAGGACGTCATGGAGTTTCTTAGCAGGTGATTCCAAACCGCGCCCCCGAGGGAACCTGACTTTAAACTCTGTGCACAGAGTTTTTCACTTCAAAACTCTCCTCCGGCACCGTGCCTTCCAACTGCAACTCTGTTTACGTCTTTAGCCGCACACAGAACTGAAAAGAAAGTTTACATTCCAAGAGGCTATTTGTATAAAATACGTATTTAAAGACACCGATTGTTGTGTTTCAACTACATTTAAAAATTCCAAGTCCTCCAGAATTTTAAATTCCTCTCGTGGTGGAACCACAGATCTTTGCCTGATTGCAAAATCAGGGGAGTGAAACTTTTTTTTTAAAAAAAGACGGAGTCTCATCTCTGAAGTGCATCTCGTTCTATGGTTTTGTCTAAACGACCAGACGAAAAGGGCTCTAAGGCTCCTGTTGTTAGTATTATAACAAGAACTGGGTGGGGGTGTTATCACAAGGCAAGTTGGGTAGTTTATAGAATTCATTGCGAAGATTAATTTGGTTGTGACAGTTTTTCTTTTCTTTTCTTTTCTTTTTTTTAGCAGATGGCTCTCTGTTCACTGTTAAGCTTAAAATCAAATGTGTAAAGTTTTTCTTTAAAAAAAAATAGTGGTCTTAATTTGAGGCGCATGGTATGTATTCTTGTAGTTTGTGATGGTTGGTTTTGGGTGATGGGGGGGTGTTTCTTTTGAATTTCTAGTTTTCTCTAAATGTGTGAAATTTCACTGTTCTTGTAGTTCTGAGCTAGTAAATCTGCACTTGATCTGGGCCCAAACATATTTTGATTGTAAATAAAAAGTCTTCTTTTATGAGGATGTTCACTTCACAGCTTGAGCGGTGTAATTTTTATACAGGTCTCAGCAATCAATAAAAAAGCCACAGGAGGAATGATTTATCTTGTTGGTTACAGAGACTGTCACCGAGAGAAATTGTAAAAGATCAATTTACACAACCTGGTGAGAGAATGTTATTGATATAACACGGTTGATCAGTTTCTGGTTGTCTATGCACAGGCCCCGCGGAGGGAGTATCCCCCGCGATAGGCCCACTGGCCAAGGTCTTAATAGACTCGGCGCTCCATGAAATGGACCCAGAACCAATGGCAGCGAGATGAAGGTGGCTGGACCGCGCGGGGCTCAGCGGCCCCGGGGGGGGGGGGGGCGGGGGGCACCAGGCATTGGCTGCGCTCCCATTACTTGGTTCCTTCTCCGTCTCTGTCTCTATCTCTGTCTCTCTTTTTAATTTTTTCCCTCCTACTGTGAGAACTGTTCACTTGGAGACTCCCTGTCTTAATTACAAAGAGCCCTTTTAGCCATAGGTCACAGGACTTGGCTCTCTTGACAGGAAATAAGGAAACAAGCTACCTTCCTGGAAAAAAAAAAAATTTCAAACTTCCAATTCTCAAATGAGTTAAATGAAGCTTGTCAACGGTTGGGAGTTGAGACTTTGACAGTTGGCTAATTGCAGTTGGTACATTAACTATGTTTTAACCGGAGCTGTTGGGGATGGAAGTAAATAACAAAATAAAACCCAGGCACTTCCAACCGGAGGCACGACGTTGCCTCAACGAAACACAGAATGTAAAAGAACTTAATCTCAGTCTTTCTGGCTGTAAGTATGACAATACGAAGTGGGGTCCAGGCCTTTAACATTTCAATTACATAGATTTACAAGCGGTAACACTTTTAAAACTGACACTGAGAGCAACTTTCAAACTGAGGAAGGTCTTTCTCTGTTTTGCGCCTACCTTCAAAGTATCCTCTGCCTGTATAGTTTTATATGAAATGTACAATGGAAAATCCGCCAAGTAAATATCTGGTTCCACATCTCTGTACACCGGTCGCAAACAGAGAACATTTGCGGATGAAGATAAATCTTAGTGGAGCTGGTTTATTTTCCGATTTTCAGTTCTTTAACAGTATTACTGGAGATGGACTATCAGTTACACTGAAATAAAGAACAGCAACCACGAACCCTCACTCCAGCAGTTTCCTTATTGACAGACTATTATAATAAGCCCAGCAGAAAAGAAGCAACCAGATTTCGGAGAAGAGCACCGTGTTCTTGTGTATTTAATGTATCATTTGCACTCATATGTAATGTCAGAATGATAATTATAATGTGACCGGAGTTACAGGAGTATGAAAGAGTGAAAAGGCTGAGAAGACAAACCAATACATTTTTTCCAAGCTTACATTTTAGCTATAGTTTTAGTAATATTCTCTCATGCTCTTTTGTTTTCTAACAGATCCCACAGTTTTTTTTTTAATATTTATATACACGTATGTGTATATGGGTACCTACATGCTTAGATACACACATGTATATTTATTTGAGTATCTAAAGTCTGTGTTTTTTTTCATGTTTTTGCAATGCACATGACACCCACTCACCCACCCACACACACCCTTTTCACTTGGAAAATGGATGAATCTCATGCTTTCCGAACACCTCCTGAAAAGGTAACTACCAACTAGTTCTTTTTTTTTTTTTTAATTTTTTTTTTTCTTTCAACGTTTTTATTTTTATTTTTGGGCCAGAGAGAGACAGAGCATGAACAGGGGAGGGGCAGAGAGAGGGGGAGGCACAGAATGGGAAACAGGCTCCAGGCTCTGAGCCATCAGCCCAGAGCCCGACGCGGGGCTCGAACTCACGGACTGCGAGATCGTGACCTGGCTGAAGTCGGACGCTTAACCGACTGCGCCACCCAGGCACCCCACGACCAACTAGTTCTATGCATGCTGTTAGATCAACTTTTAATCGCCGAATGTCCAATTAGTATTTATTTGCTTTTGTTTATAGAAGAGTGAGTCCATGTGATTTCGCTTTCATATTCCTGTATATTAAAAGTCCCTAACAGCTCTCCTTGTCTTTTCATTAGCTAAAATTCGTGGGGGGCCGCGCCCCCCGGCCCCAGTCTCTTACCACATTCATTATCAAACAAACAAAAGACTGCTCACAAAAATCTGCCTTCCCTTCCTTTCCCCACTAAGCTCTTTCGCAGCATGTAGATAGTCCTATCTCAATATCAGTGATGCCTGTAATCTGGCATCAGACAACTTTGCTGCCTCTTTCCTCTTCAGGGCTGTAAATGAATCAGCGCTCCTATTACGTAGCTGGTAATGGTGCACCAACCCTACCGCGGGAGCTGTGCTCCCATCCAGATCAGAAAAATAGCTCCTCGGCATCTCCACATCTGGAGAGGACATGCTTGCTCACATCTTCAGCCCAGGTCTTTTGTTTTTCTTTCGTTTTGTTTTCAGGCAGTTTCTGTTCCTGCCAAGCTCCTGATGGCCGCAGGCCCCACCAAGGTCTGGTACTGACTGTTCTCTGCCCTGGCCCTCCTCCTACTTTCACCCTTCTAACCAGATCAACCCCTCCCCGGCAGGATCCCACAGATCCAAGTTAAAATGCAATTTCCTGCTTTTGATAAGTAGACCCCATCCAGCCAGAACAAAACAGAACACTCTGATACAATTGTCTCACGGCCAAGGGGGGAGGCGACTCCCACCCTTCAAGTCTCCCCTCATTTAAGCCAAGCAGGAAATGCGATTTCTGATCTTTATTCCCGCATTTTTCACCAGGCTCTCCAGACACACATTGACAGGGTCTGCACATGCAAATCACTCAGGAAGCTGGGGGCAAGGTCTCCATCGTGATTTGGACATGAACGGGTATTTTCCATCTTGGGTAGGCAAAGAATCAGAAGAACCCTAGGTCAACAGCTCGAAAATGTATTTTCATACCAGACATGGTTGCCTACCAGAGTATGCCTTACGTTGGGAACGTGTCAAACTACCTAGAAACATGGCCTGACTTTTGCCAAATGACTTTCTCTGGGACCCATCCGGCTGCATTCTCTCTCCTGAAGACTCTCAGTTCTTACTCAATAATCTTTAATATTATTTGCTCCCCCTGTGTTTCTTGGAGTACCTAAAGGACATATAGTTATGAACAGTTTCCTAGTACAAACAGCAGGACAAGTGGAAGGGAACTAAGTAATTAATCAACCAACATATATTCTCTACACGCAGAGCACTTTGGGCATTCCCAAAGGCGTCAGAGAAGAATGTTAAGGTTGACTCTTATCTGAATGAGCCTATCAACTGTTTGGCAAGAGACCTTCCTCGATGACAAAGAGTAAACATGAAATCAGATCGAACTGACTACGTGTTTTCCAGGGGAACGTGACATCAATAAAGTTCAGGTTTATGAGGAAAGCTTTCTGAGATAGAAAGGATTTTGTTTGAAGAGGGAAGAATAGAGAGGATTAGAGGTGAAGGAAGAACACGAGCGATGGTGTGGAGGCAGGAGTGAGTCCAGCGTGGTCTGGAGTCCGTATTACGATGGAGACCATCAGACAGAGCCCATGTTATCTACTGGGGAGTGATGGGAAGCAGGTTGGCAAGCCAGGAAGCCAGGTTATGAAGAGCCTTGACAGATATGTCAGACATTTAATAAATGTCCAATAACGAACTAAATGAGCTCAGATTCGAGGTAGTGTAATGTTAACTCAGTGAGTGCTTCCATGTAGTTGCATGACTTAACGAAAGGGAGCTTTTCAAGATATTGCTTAGGTATTGGTGGGGTTGATGTCGACTGGTGTGTGTGTTGGGGGGTGGGGGAGGAGACAACTGAAGGATCACCTGCTGTTAGCCAGGGGAGAGGTGATGAGACTCTGAACCTGAACCAGAATGTCTGCTGGGGTGGGGGGGGGGGGGGAGGAAGAGAGAAGGATGGTTTTGGAAACGTCAGAGAGAAACCAGCCTGCAGTTCCTAGGCAGTCAGTACAGAATTGATGACAGCATACTGTCATTGGACTAATATTGAAGGTAATGAATAAATCCAAGATGGCACCGCCAGATGGGGTGACTAGGATCATGGTCGTACCACTGGCAGTAATAGCCTTCCTGATCTGTTTAGGGAAGAAATACATAGTCTGGGGCATGTATGGGGAATAAATTATAGCCATTTCAAATAAAACACCCAATGGGAGGGAGGTTAAATGAGACATTGGTGAAGAGTAGGTCCACATGTACAGTCATTAAGATTGTGGGGCGCCTGGGTGGCGTAGTCGGTTAAGCGTCCGACTTCAGCCAGGTTACGATCTCGCGGTCCGTGAGTTCGAGCCCCGCGTCGGGCTCTGGGCTGATGGCTCAGAGCCTGGACCCTGTTTCTGATTCTGTGTCTCCCTCTCTCTCTGCCCCTCCCCCGTT
>NW_024412441.1:24194105-24205785 GCF_014898765.1 Herpailurus yagouaroundi | reverse complement strand
AAAAAAAAAAAAAAGATTGTCTATGACTCGATAAATCCAACAAGCCATGAATGTAGGCTTTATCTATGTGCGTCTAATGTGGGTTTGAAGAAGAATGAGTGTTTTTCGTGAATTGAGAACAGACGAAAAAGTCCCTTTCATTACATACTCTGCAGGTTACAGTAGAATAGAAATAGCATACAAATACAATGCGTGTCATTTAAAAGAAGTCAAATAGAATCTTTTTATACTGAACCATGCTCTCTTATTGTAGTTTTGAAAGTAAAGAACTCATTCTATTCAAGTCTAAGTTTTGTTTTTTTTTTTTTTTGATAAAACATAAAGATGTGTGCATAGAGAAACACGAAAAATGCAACCCGTCTTCCCGCTAAACAAAGTGCCACATAATGGAAGCTCTCCACACCGAACTCATGTTTCACAACCAGGAGTTTGTGAACACAGAAAAAAAATCTTTTGAGGAAAAAGGAGTTGTTGAGTGAGTGATTGATGTAATAAAAGCAGGACTCAGGGTCAAATGATTAGGCAACAAATTTCAAGCATGTAACTGGGCACCAGGATACTCATCAAAGGCTGGCTTGTTTAGGAGAAGCTATGAAGATTTTTCTGAAAGGTACTACCTTTCATCTGATCTTTGCCGGAATTACCTACAGAAGGTAGAAAAAAAAATAAATTATTTATGTAGCAAGCATTCGAATGACAATGGATTTAACTGTTAGTAGTATTATGGCCTCAATTATGAAATTATTTTCTCATCACATAAAGATATTTTAATTTTAATTCAAATTGACCCCACGCAAGATAGACAGAAGTGATGTTGGTTGAGCATAACTGAGATATCTGAACAAACTAGTTACAACATTTCACTTTGAAATGCTTTCAAAAGCAAATGCATTGAGTCAGAAGTGCCAGGTCCCTCTTTTCCAGAAGGTTTGATCTGGCCCTGGGCAACAAAACTTTAAATCAAAAATATTAAATAGGGCTTCTTATTTTGGGTATTTTTTTAAACTTATATTTATTTTGAGAGAGAGAGTGAGTCTGCCCAGGAGGGGCAGACAGAGAGGGAGAGAGAGTCCCAAGCAGGCTCCGGGCTACCTGATGAGGGGCTTGAACCCACGAACAGTGAAATCAATACCTGAAGTGAAACCAAGAGTTGGATGCTTAACTGACTGAGCCATCCCGGTGCCCTGGGCAGGCTTTTTTTGTTTATCGGCTTGAGCAGAAAGATCTGTTCACGTTTGATTTCTTGATTTTTATCATGAGATTTCCGTAAGTGGTGGGTCCTTTGTTTTTTTGTTTTTTTTACCATGATAAAACATACACAGCAAAATTTACCATTTTAAGCATTTTTTAAAAAACGTGGTGATTTCTTGGGGGTACCTGAGTGGCTCAGTCTGTTGAGCGTCAGACTTTGGCTCAGGTCATGATCTCTCGGTTCATAAGTTCAAGCCCCACATCTGGCTAGGTGCTGTCACCCTGTTGGCGCAAAGCCTGCTTTGGATCCTCTGTTCCCCTCTCTCTGCCTCTCCCCTGCTTATGCGCTCCCCCAAATAGACAAGTATTAAAAAATGTTTATTTGCTTATTTTTGAGAGAGAGCGAGCGCAGGGGAGGAGCAGAGAGAGGGAGAGAGAGAATTCCAAGAAGGCTGTACGTTGTCAATGCAGAGCCGGATATGGGGCTTGATCTCGCAAACCATGAGATCACGACCTGAGCCGGTACCGAAGTGTCGGACATTTAATTTATTGAGCTACTCAGGCCCCCCACATTTTAAGTGTTTTTACGTGTATGGTACACAGTGTTGTATAACCATCACCACCATCCACGTCTAGAACCAGTTCATCTCCCCAAACTGAAACTCCGTCCCTATCAAGCATTAAGCCCCCAAGCCCTTTTGCCTCAGCGCCTGGTAACCACCATACTCCCTTCTGCTTCTGTGAATTTGATCCCTCTAGGCACCTCACGTAAGCAGGATCATACACCGTTTGTCCTTTTGCATTTGATTTATGTCACTTAACATAATTTCGCCACGTCAGCCTGCCTTCAAGGTTCGTTTGTGTTGCAGCTGTGTGTCAGAATGCCCGTGTTTTTTAAGGCTGAATGATATTCCACTGTATGCATATGCCACAGGTTGTTTTCCCATTCGTCTGTTGACAGTGGCGTTGTTTTCACCTTTTGGCTCTTGTCCATAATGTGAATATGAACATCAGTGTACAAACATCTGTTCGAGTCTTTGCTCTCCAAACTTTGGAGCATATAGGGGCGCCTGGGTGGCTCAGTCGGTTGAGCATCCGACTTCGTCTCAGGTCACGATCTCGCGGTCCATGAGTTCAAGCCCCGCGTCGGGCTCTGGGCTGATGGCTCGGAGCCTGGAGCCTGCTTCCGATTCTGTGTCTCCCTCTCTCTCTGCCCCTCCCCTGCTCATGCTCTGTCTCCCTCTGTCCCAAAAATAAATAAACGTTAAAAAAAAAAATTAAAAAAAAAAATCTTTGGAGCATATATACCCAGAAGTAGAATGGCTGGATTTTATGGGAATTCTGTTTACTTTTTTTCTGAGGAAACGCCAGCGTTTTCCACAGTGGCCGCACCCTTTCACGTTGCACCAACGTGCGGATTTCTCCACATCCTCGCCAGCATTTATTTTCTGACTTTCTAGTTTTTTGTTGTTGTTGTTGTTGTCGTTTGTTTTAAATAATCACCATCCCAATCAGTGTGGGCCCTGGCCCTTTATCACTGTTTACTTTTAGCCAGTTGGCTCCTAAAGATCAAGATCTAAATATACGTATGCGAAGGAAGCACACACCCCAGATGATACAGACAAAGCACACTTCTTTTTTTTCTGAGAGAATGGGATGCAATCAGGCAGCCATTATGTCCTCACATGCATGGAGGAAGGGGCTGATGGGCAGGGTTGTCTGTTCCCTTGAAGGCACTGATCCACCAGAGTCTTAGGGTATTCCGGATTTAGAGGCTCTTGGAGTAGCTCTTTTAAATCCAGGGAAATGAGGCTATTTATCTCTGTGGATGGTGGCCTGGTACTTGCTGGGCTCTCTTTCCTCAGACTCACCCTGAGATACGTACCTACCTCGATTTCTTCAGCTATTTCTCTTCCCTCCTCTCAAACCTCCCGCCTCTTCATACTCACTTGAGAAATGAGAAAGTTACTTTTCAAAAAATATTTTTTTAATGTTTACTTATTTCTGGCAGAGCGAGAAAGAGAGAGAGAGAGAGAGAGAGAGAGAGAGAGAGAGACAGAGACAGAGTGTGAGCTGGGAAGGGGCCTAGAGAGAGAGGAAGACACAGAATCCGAAACAGGCTCCAGGCTCTGAGCTGTTGGCACAGAGCCTGGCGTGGGGCTTGAACTCACGAACCGTGAGATCGTGACCTGAGCCGAAGTCGGACCCTTAACAGACTGAGCCACCCAGGTGTCCCGACAGTTACCACTTATTTATGCATATTTTTTCCTTGGGTCGTTCCTGGTATTCCTTCAGTAGGTGGCTTCTAAGTCACACTGAGGGATGAGTTCTTTGTCAAAGGCCAGTGGATTTCACCACATCAAGATAGGAAACCTCTTTCTATCTTTGGAGGGTCCCCATCGGTATCTTTATTCAGACACTTTGAGAATCCAGCCACCCAGACTAGCACAGTGCCTGGTACATGTGGAATTAAATAAATCGTCTAGAAGAGGGGGGTGCTGGCCTGTGAGGTAATTGAGGGGAGGCGGAGGGAGAGGATAGAATCTGAGGGAAACGGAACTTGAAGAAATAAAGAAATGTGGGATGGGGGGTCTCCGGCTGGAGAGCTCTGAAAAAAACAGAAACAAAATCTTTTATTTTTCCCAGCAGGCGGTGGGTGGCTAGGGAGGGACTTATAAAACCATGGCTTGCTTCTGATGTTGGAATCAGCGTAAGGTTTTCCAGCTATGAACACTTTCAATCATCTATCGGGCAAAAAAGGGCAAATCTGTTTCCTAAAGAACATAATAAAGATCAGATACAATCCTTTGGCGTCACAAGCCCACAGTGTAATAAAATAATGTCCAAATGTCATCGAGGCTGTGCTTGGGTTGGAGAAGCAATTTCAGTGCACCTTCTTAAAATGTAGCATTTATAAAGAACTCGTAAAGATCCACTTCCTTGAGCTATGGAATTTGAGCACATCTTACGTCAATAGAGGTGAATGTTTTACTTCCATTTCTTCATTATAGAGGAGGGCTGTGCTTTTAAGTATGTATTAATGATATTGACAATAATGTCATAAAAGGTAAATCCTTTGCATGCCTTGCACAGTTTTTTCAACATGGAAAGCCAAGTCAGAGAGCGTTTGCTAAGGTATGCTGGATCACAAAAGAGAAATAACCAATAAAATTATTTGTTAAATAAGTGTATTTGAAGAAAAAAGGTTTCAGTTTGAAATCATTTAAAAAAAATTGTTTTAACGTTTATGTATTTTTGAGAGACAGAGAGACAGAGAGTGGGGGGGGGGGGCAGAGAGAGAAGGAGACACAGAATCCGAAGCTGGCTCCAGGCTCTGAGCTGTCAGCTCAGAGCCCGACGCGGGACTCGAACTCACTAACCATGAGCGAGATCGTGACCTGAGACAAAGTCGGACGCTTAACTGACTGAGCCACCCAGGCGCCCCTAGAAATCACTTTAAAATAGTCTCTTGTGGGGCTCCTGGGTGGCTCGGTCGGATGGGCATCCAACTCTTGATTTGGGCTCAGGTCATGACCTCAGGGCCATGGGATCCAGCCCCGCTTCAACCTCCACGCTGAGTGTGGAGACTACTTAAAATCCTCTCTCTCTCTTTCTGCCCCTCTCCTCTGCTCTGCATCTTTAAAACAACAACAACAGCAACACACACACGCAAAATAGTTTCTTATTATTTTCCCTACACAACAGAATTGCTCTAAATATGGCTGATAAGAGCCACAGCGCCCATCTAAAAAGGAATGTCTTACATTAATAGGAAGTGCTGATGATCTTTTCCTTTATTTTATTTATTTTTTTTTAATTTTTTTTTTCAATGTTTATTTATTTTTGGGACAGAGAGAGACAGAGCATGAATGGGGGAGGGGCAGAGAGAGAGGGAGACACAGAATCGGAAACAGGCTCCAGGCTCTGAGCCATCAGCCCAGAGCCCGATGCGGGGCTCGAACTCACGGACCTCGAGATCGTGACCTGGCTGAAGTCGGACGCTTAACCGACTGCGCCACCCAGGCGCCCCAATCTTTTCCTTTATTTTAACAGCACAAACATTTAAACCTCCTTTCCAGAGAAAAAAAGAGAGAGACTGAGTTTGGGGGTGGGAGGTAGTCGGACGGGGCTGCCGAAAAAACGATCTTTCACTTCCAATAGGTCATAATGTTTAAAATCTCTGAAGTTTTCTTGTGTGTTATGAAAAGCCACAAATTTATCTTTTTCCATTTTCCCAAAGGAGGTTGACCCAAATCCAACAGCAGCAGTTGAACAATTTCTCTAAGCTTTATCAAATGGCCCCTACAGAGCCCAGCTTAAAATTAAAAGCTCCCCCTACCAGAGGGAATATATGTGACTTTAATAGCTGAAATGTGTTTTTACTTTCTATTACAGAGGTCAAAAGGTTTCTAAAGAAACCAGATTTATCAATTATTTAGAGCTGATTTCTTCTGAAGTGGTATTTCTCAGATATTATTTGGTGGATAAATTCAATGTTCTAGAGCCAACTGCCAGCGTTTTATTCATAACAAATTTCCACTAAACTGAATTTGCCGGGGCAACTTAATTTCCACTATCGTGTTTGCACTGTAGAAATATCAACTGAAGTGTTATAGTGCCTAACTAGTGGGCTTTTCAAAGAAAAATTCCATATAAGCGTGCTTTTCAGCACCCCTCCCCCCCAGTGTTCTGTTTATTGCTTAAGAAATGAACTGCCTTTTTCTATCTACTGGGATTAAAAAAAAACACTTTGTTTTTTTTCAGCTCCTGAAACATTCTTCGAAACCACAGAGATACCTCTGAAGTTAAAAACAATATCTTAAACCACACTGTCATCCTAGCCGCCGAAGAAAAGGAGACTGTTGTCAAGGTTTTGGTTGCGGAGATTTGTTTTTAAACGAAGGAGTCCTAGGCTGGCATGCCCACAAACACACGCATGCGTGCGTGTATGTGGGGCAGGTCAGGGTCTCTTCCCCAAAATTCTTCTGGAATCTTGATGGACTACTTGGTCAGGGCTGTATGTTAGAGAATTCAGTAACAGTTTATAGAGCAACTGCTCTTGATTCTTAACACAGTGCATAGCCCATGTAAATATTATGTTTATTATATACTAACTAAACATATATTGGGTTTCTGCCTAAAGCCTACCACTTGGTGTATGCAGAAAACATTATAGAACAGTTCATAAATTCATTTGAAGCTGCGTTAAATGAAAGCAGCCGTCCAGAAGCTGAAATGTTTTCATCTTTAAAATAGCAGGGCTTCCCAGCTCGAAAGCAGGAGGTTTATTTACGCTGGTGAAGGCAACACACCAAAGGAATCAAGGAGCATGCACTGCAGGTTCGGTTTTAACGAAAGCAAATTTCGTTAAGGCAAAAGGCCCGGTTATACTTCCCTTGTCGATACGGGCTTTTATTTTACTGTTACCGTTGTTATTATTTTCGTAAATTCAGAAAAAAGATGGGGGGGAGGAGAGCTTTTCCGTCTCTGGTACCTGGTAGCCTGTTCAAGATGGAAATGACAGAGGTTAGGTTTTCCAGACAGCCACTGATAAATGAAAATAAAGGTGGAAAAAAAGAAATGGGGCAAGCAAGGCAAGCCCAGTCCACCTCTCAGGGAACTGGATGGCTGGGGGGGCGGTTGGTCAGAGGTTAGACCTCTTTCCTTTCTGAACGGCTGGCTGGCATCCAACCACAGCCTGAAAAGACCCCGGAAGGCTAATTTCCACCCCCGCGTGGGCATGGTCTGTGGAGGTGAGTTGGTAGTCTCAAGTCGAACACCAGGAGGGATGGAACTGGTACCGACGTGAAGACCCACTGGGGGGTTTTGAACTCTCACGTGTGCACTTCGTTCCTGGAACTGCTTCATGGTTAAGTTTGGCTGAATTAAACTCCAAGCATAGCATCTGGGATTTTCGCCGGTCACGGAGTTAACAATTTTAGCCCTGCAGGAATAGAAGGCCAGTGTTCTAGGTCACGGCTGCCATTTTTTATCACCACTTCCAAGTGCTTATTGAAGTGCCTTTGAGGGGCGCCTGGGTGGCTCAGTCGGTTGGGTGCCCGACTTCAGCCCGGGTCACGATCTCGCGGTCCGTGAGTTCGAGCCCCGCGTCGGGCTCTGGACTGATGGCTCAGAACCTGGAGCCCGCTTCCGATTCTGTGTCTCCCTCTCTCTCTGCCCCTCCGCCGTTCATGCTCTGTCTTTCTCTGTCTCAAAAATAAATAAACGTTAAAAAAAAAAAATAAAGTGCCTTTGATTGTAAGCAAAGCTTGGAAACTAACGCTGCACAAAAAAAGGTCTTGGTAACAATCTTTGTGGGGTTCTAGGACTGGGGATGCTGTTATCAAAGCAATCAATCATCTTTTTTTTTTTTTGCTCCACGGAAGCACCTAGAATAGTGGGTGAAATACAGTATGTGCTCAACAAACATCTGTTGACTGAAGACACCAATCATTTGTTTGAACAGTGGTTTTCAACCTCAAAGCTGTGACCATTGCTTTTTCTGAGTATTCACATTACACCGGAAATTTAAGGCCTCTGGTTTAACACTTTGGAGCCGTTGAGCCTCTACTTGTTGCCCATAAAAAGAAACTTGACCCTATGCAGGCAGGTCCTATTTTGACCCTGGTTGTATAAAATATTCTTTTGGGAGGAGCAGGCTCCGTCAGGTGCTGGAGTATCAGGTCAATATTTGACATACTCTCCCTTGTGGAGAATCAAGTGATAACTTTCTGGTTGTCAACACTTTAGGAATTGGTATTTATACCTGCCCGAGATTTTCAACTTGGATCCTTCCAGGGGTGCTTCTTTATGAGGTTAGAGTGACTGGGTTTATAAAGATATCTACACTGCAACTCAGATAGTCTAGAATTTTTACTTCCTTCACTGATGCCCTTCCCACACATCATTTGAATGCTTTGGTTAGAATAAAATTTGCCCTGAAAACTGTAGACTTCAGGTCCCCAATGAGATAATTAGTGAGTAAAGCACGCACCTTCTCAAACCCGGAAGGAGTGGCCAAGGGCTGGATCCTGATAGTCTTAAAATATCAAGTGACCTTGGCTCCCTTCTTTCCCCAATCTGAGGGTTTGCGGTGCCTATCCTATCCAGATGTTTGATTTCGAGATATGCACGAAGACCCTGAATGTAGTAATTTTTTAGAAATCCTAAACTGTCCTTGCGCCTGTGGCTGATAATTCCGCGCCTGGTATGGATCGCATCAGTGCCCTGGGGATCTCAATAGAGGGACAAGATGTCTGATCTGCCTTTTTTTGCCGCAAAGCGGAAAACCTACACCGCAAACAAGGACAAGTAGGGACAGAGGACCCACCTCGTCTCCCGAAATGGCCAGTAAGGCTCTCCTGCACAGCGTGTGACCGGAAGAGAAGCAGAAGGGGAGATTGCGGCTGCCCCGTGTGATTCTGTCCTAGTCCCCCTCCGAGGTCTGGGCCGGGGAAGGGTGGACCGGAAGTAGCTTCGAATACCGCTACCTGCTCCGACAGTAGCATCTTTGGGAGTTTCTTGTGAACAATTGTACCTCTGATGTAAATCCTGGTGTCTTCCTGCTTCCAGACCCTGTGCTCCTCCTTTAGAATCATTTCATCCTCTGGCACCACGCTCAAACAGAAGTAGACCCTGAAAACTGGAGGTTTTCCCACGCTCTCGCCCGTTTGTCCCACTTAGTTCTCATTTTCAACCTCGATTCTAGGCAAGGAGAGGATGTAGCCCGTAAGGCTTTGGCTCAACCATGTCATGTTCCAGGCTGGAAGACCACGAAGCTGCCTACGATCAGTTTTGTAAGGAACGTGACAGTAATGGGACATGGCACTATGCGAAGACAAAATTGAGATATCAGCTTTTAGAAAATGACGCTAATTATTTGTATGATTACTGTTAATGTAATTTTCCACTCAGAAGGACAGTTTTCCTAAGTACAGGGGAAAAAAGTCAATAATTTGCGGCCAATTGGGCTTTAAAAATCATCTTTCGTCGTCTAATCAATAAATAATTGGCCAATTAGTATACTTGTATCCCAGCATGAATGACACATACTTCTTTTGCGCCCCCCATCCCGCCCCCACGCAAGCCTACTGTCAGGACAAATATATTGTCACACCAGTGTATATAAAGAGGTTCACGGAAACATACAGAACCTGTGAATGTGTAAGGCTTTGACAGGACAGCTTCTGACAACGTGAATTCTTAGCTCCTATTTTTTGTTCCCAGACCCAGTTTACCCATCTAGGCTCCAATATTTACAACAGGGAACGATCCTACCTTGAATGTAGGTCTTATGCCTAATTCCTACTGGCTTGAAAAGTGGCTCAGTGAGTGTTGCAGTGTATTTGGATTCAATTTTCTATTGATAAATATTTTACCCCGTTGTCACGATTATCTTAACACGGAGACGAGTAGATACTAGATTAATCCAAGTGTTTGTAGAGACAAGCTGATAAATTACAGAGAGAAGTGTTGATTTTATTTGCAACCCAGAACTAGCAAGCCATTCAGTTTTCTAACACTTAGTAGAAACAGTCAGTATTTATCTTTCCACATAAATGTAAGCCATTCTATGCTTTATGCATTCTTTAAAAAAGGAAGTGTCAGAAGTTCTGGAAGAGTGTAAATTCGTCTTTCATTATTCCAATTATAAAGCTAAACATCCCAGTTTGAATGCAATGGACTGAATGTTCGTGCCTCCCCCCGCCCCCGCCCCACTGCTGACTCCCCAGAGGAAAAAAAAAAATTATATGTTGAAACCTAATCCGCAATGTGATGGTATCTGGAGGTGGGGCCTTTGAGAGGTAATTAGCTCATAAGGGATTAGTGCCCCTATAAGAAGCGAGGAGAGGGAGATGACCTCTCCCCTCCCGACCACGTAATGATACAATGAGAAGAGGGATGTCTGCTAACAGGAACCGAATCTGTCAATAGCTTGGTTTTGGACTCGTCCGGCTTCCGGAGCTGTGACAAATATGTTTGCTGTTTAAGCTACCCCATCGGTGGTAGTTTGTTATAGTAATCCAAGCTGACTAAGACGTTGAATAACCCTGCCGGGCTGTGAGCCCTCCTCAGAGAGGACTGCAACCTACCCACTCACATGTAGAATCCTGAAGGTTACTCTCATTTTGGTGACCCAAAAGGAGCGACTTCTCTTTCGTGCATCTTGTTTGGAAAATGTTCTCTTCTGGATCATCGTGAGGTTGTTCACCGTGGGGGTCGGTCCTGAGTACCCAGGAGGTGTCAGGTGCTAGAAACCCCTGTGTGGGGGGTAAAGTGCTCACGACCCGCTTCAGCGGCTAGCTTCCCTGCCCCCGACTCGCCAGCCTCCAAGAAGGAGCTGCTGTTTGCCAATCATATGGCAGAATGCGATTTTTCCAGCAGGTGAGGCTGCTATAAGTTTAAATTCAGACCCATGGATTTGTTTCTCTCTGGTTCTTTCTTTCCTGTGCTGTTCTCTCTCCTGCTGGCTACAGAGGGGGAAATCAGGCTGCTTATCTCCCTTTGCCTTCCAACGACCATTACATACTTCCATTCATTACATACATACAGAGAGAGAGAGAGAGAGACAGAGAGACAGAGAGACAGAAAGAGAGCAAGAGAGAAACCTGGTTCAACTCCCTCCCTCCCCCTACTTGGAGGCAGGTTAGATAGACAGACTGGTTTTGGACCCTATCACAGCTCTGGCCTCAAGGGAGAAGGGTAACCTTAATTTCATTTCCTGCTGCGTCTAGAACATATCCGTCAAGGACTTTGTGTGTGTGTTTGGGGCAAGGGTTCAGGTTTTTTTTTTTTTTTTTTTTTTTTTTTTTAGTTTCGTTTAGTTTGTTTATTTATTTTGAAAGAGACGGAAACAGCCCAGGTAGAGGAGGGGCGGAGACAGAGGGAGACAGAGAACCCCAAGCAGGAGCCCTGATACGGGGCTCGAACCCATGAAACTGTGAGAACACGAGACTTGAGACGGTGAGACGGTGACCTGAGCCCAAACCAAGAATCCAAGCTGAACAATGGAACCACTCAGGTGCCCCAAGCGTTCAGGCATTCTTGACGCCCTTAGGCTAGTACTGTGGAAGGTTCTTTGTAGCCTCTATGGGATTCTTTATCTTCATTATCTCCTAATGGCCCTGGAAGGTGTTAGTGTCTCCATTTGACTGGCAAGAAAACAGATTCACAACTCGCTCCCGGTCCCCTAAATGGGGAAATAAGAAATAAGGAAGTAAACAAAACCAAAAATATAATTCCAGTATTGACTAATGCTATAAAGATAAGGCAGACCAGGGCAGAGTCAGTGATAGGGAGGGGGCTATTGAGTTAGGATTGGTGGGGAAGGTTTAGAACACATAAAAGATCATTTCTGGCTTACAGTTGAATGGGTCCTTCCTGTGTTGGGATCGTCTCTGATTTAACTCTCAGCTGGCTGGTTCAGTCGAGGAACCTTTCTAAAGAATCCGATCCATCCGCTGTATAAGCTACGCTTTCATTTTGAAAA
>NW_024412441.1:24166605-24189105 GCF_014898765.1 Herpailurus yagouaroundi | reverse complement strand
CTATTTTTTTATTTTATATTTTTACCAAAATAGTGCATGATCTTGATGTGGATTTGACAAACCTATATAGCAGTAATATGAGAGATTTCAGGAAATAGCAAATTTTCTGGTAAGGACTTTCTCTGCACCTTTGCCAAAAGAAGATTTCTACCTGTGCCAGGAGCAATCAGCTGGTAGCAATTTTGGTAGCCAGTGTCTCCATGAGCACGATTTGACAAGGAGATGAGACGAGGAATTAAGACATGTGCAGTATAATCACACATACAAAAATGAATTAGAGATGGCTTACCCTGCATGGAATATGTAGATAACAAATATGTGGGTAGAAAACACCGAAAGATCTCATCCCCCTCCTTCCAGATATTTATGCTCAGGTGTTCCAACCATCCTGCCTCTGGCCTGTCCACAAAGCAATGTGCCTCCGAGCAGACCCCAAGGGCCATAATCATCAAGGACAGGATTCGGGCGGGACCTCATGGAAGATGACCAACACCCCCTCAGAGGCATGGCTGGCGTAATATAGAAGTTGCGAGAAAAACAAAGTTCTTTGCCAGAGGCTACTGGGGATGGCAAAGACCACTTAAAAGGAACAGGCTAGGATGAATTTCTTTCCTTTGCTTCTGGAAAGATGTAATTTTATCTCCTTCACACAAATGTTAGGATGAGGCCTTGACAATCCTTTATGATATTTATGTATGTTAATTTGAGAACTGGATTGTTATAGTTGTTCCTGGAAACTCTGTGTGAGCTTGTGGTGACTGTGTGAGATTACGAATTATATACAAACCAGAGCTTCCTACGGTCAGAGCTAACTCGATAGCTTGGCACGCAAATATCACTTTGGTCAATGTGTACTGAGTGCTCGCTACATTTTGGGCAGAACGCTATGGACTGAAGGTAACAGAGAACAGATAGAAAACCTGGTCAATCTCAAAGTGATCGGTAGGGGTAGAAATCTCATAACACGAATCGCAACACAATGTGGAAACTTCTGCAAGGGAGTTGGGTGGGTTCTAGAAGATCATATTAGGCCATTGATCAGGATGGGCTCTTCCAGGAGATCACATGTGGGCAGACAGAGTCTGAGCCATCACCGCTGAGGAGACGAGGCCACAGACAAAAGGACTAGCATACACACAGGCACAGTGGCTGCAGAACAGCCGGTGTTTGGGGCACATCAAGCAGTCACCCCGATCCTTTAGGTGGGAGAGGGAAACAAAGCCAAGACCAGTCATGATGACCTCGGACCTCATAGGCTATGTTTATTCAGAGGATGATGGGAGCCATGACAAATTTTAAAAAGAGGACAAAAAATCCACAGTTTTGTGTGTTAGAAAGTTCCTGGGAGCTTCAGTAGGGAAAATCCATTGTGCTAGGAGAATGGCGGTTGGTATTTTCTAATTCCCCGACGCTGCCAGACCTTCACTTTTAGACTCATGTAAAAATCCATGTTTTTCAAAAATCACACCATCAGTTCGGCCCTCTCTATCCCTTCTGTTTAGTGTCCTTTCCCCCTTGTTTATTGAAGATGGCAGCCTGGCTCACAGCCTTCCTTTCCATCCTTGTTCATCCAGTGATCCTGGGGGATTTTAACAACCTTGTTATTAAATGTCCCACCCATCAACCCAAGCTCAAAACGCTTTGACCTTCCTGTATGCAGCAGCTCACTCCCGGGGCCATTTTGAACTGGCTATACCTCTGGAATCTTAACGCCTGTGGACTACTTTGGAACCGGCTCTCTCCCACACTGCTCTCCTATCTCCAGCTCTCTCCCACACTGGCATCACATTTGCTATTTCAACTCTTTCCTATTATCTCTACCCATCACCATCTGTGGGGTCCTTTTCTTTCCAATGGAGCTTGCACTCTGTGGTTCAACCTCCCTCACGGCAGCCCCTTGACTTTAAATTTTTTTTTTTTTTTACATTTATTTTTGAGAGACAGAGTGAGACAGAGCATGAGCGGGGAAGGGTAAGAGAGAGGCGGAGACACAGAATCTGAAGCAGGCTCCAGGCTCTGAGCAAGAGTTCAGCACAGAGCCCGATGTGGGGTTTGAACCCACGAACCGTGATATCATGACCTGAGCCGAAGTCAGATGCTCAACTGACTGAGCCACCCAGGCGCCCCAGCCCCTCGACTTTATATGAGGCTTGTCTCCTTAGAGACAACTTGTCTCCCCCATTGCATCTTCAATCCAGCTCTAGCCTGCTTTTTGCTTCTCCTGCTTCTGCACCAGAGATGTGGGGAACTTCTGCAAAAAAATACACAATCCAATCTCTGATTCATGCTTTTCTCACTTCTCTCAAGGGCCACCTTAAACCATTTCGCATTCAGGAAGTTCCTTTTCATAACTCACAGAGGAAAAGGAGGCCATTTGCCACAGAATGCATTAACTTCCCCTCAGTGACGACCTTCATTACCAACTGCCTCTATCCTCATTGGTCTTTCTCTTCCTCTCCGCCTCCTCCTTGTGTTCATGACGAATCTTCAGTCTTAGCACTGAGTTTCTCCAATGATTAGGCCACCAGTTCCCTCCTTTCTCGCTTCTGTCTCCAATCATCCTTATCAATTCTACCTTGTGTTTTCATGACATGCTCAACCGGGTCACAACCTGGTGCGACTCGTATGTGATTCCTTTTGAATCGCCTTAGTGGTGTCTGTTTACCTTGGCTGCACTTTAATGCTGGGATGATGCATATGCTCTGTCCTTTGTCTGCTTTTCTCTCATTCTTCTTAGTCTTTCTGGGTGATCGCACTCACATCCAGGACCTCAACTACCATCTGAACTGTAATGATCTAAATTAAAAAAAAAAAAAAATGTGAATCTTAAGCTCTAGACCTGTATATTAAATTACTTCAGTGATTTTCATTCAAGTGATTGGAATCCCGGGGTCCAACCCAAGGTAACCTGGTCTATGGAATTTGGTGTGGATGTGGGAGGGGGGACTTGGCATCGGCATTTTCTAAAGCTTCTTAGGGCTGTTGTGAGGCCGTGGGAAGCATTGAACTATTCACTGGATATCACCTCTTGGATGCCTTACGTACATCTTAAAGTTCATGTGTCCTCATTATCTCTTTCCCCAAGCATGATAGCCTAATGTTCCCTAACTTGTTTCATGTTCCACATTCCACTGAATCACCCCCTGTGAGAAAATTGGTGGTCATCTCAGATTCCTTCTTGTTCACACCTTAAGTCTGTTGGTTTTAATCATAAATATATTATTTTACCTCCTTCTTCCCATTCCCAGTCCTACTCAGTCCCACCTTCTGGCCTGGGTTGTTACGGTAGATTCCTTATTGGTTCCACCTCCAGCCTACTTTCCCCCACCCATCCACCCTGCTGCTGGAGAGAGCTCTCCAGAATTCCTGTATGCATGGTCATGTGATCCTCTTGCTCAGGCCTTTCGGCAGATTCCCACAATTTACAGTTTCAGGGGATACTCACGGGCATCCATAATTTCACCCCTGTCGATCTTACTGGCCACAGCTTTTGTTTTCCCTGTGTAGCATATCAAGATGCTAGAACTCTTCGTCAGGTAGAAGCAAGGATCACAGAGAAGGAAAGGGTTTCTACTGTATACGTAATGTGGCAATAAACAAATATGAGCTAGTCATTTTTTTTTTCTTTAATGATGAGTCAAAATGTTCCTGAATTCAAATCATCCTCATCAAAATGTTAGACAGCCATGCCTGGGAAATAGAGGGTCAACAGATTGAAAAAATGAATATATAAATGATAGCAATATTGTTGTGAAAAATATAAAATGCAAATGATGAGTGAGTGAATGAATGAGTGAATGAATGGAGGCATTACTGGAAGAGGAGAATCCAGCTGGGAGCTATTTAATAGTCTAAGAGAGAAAGAATGAGACCCAGTTGATCTGTGTCGATCAATTGACATGAAACTAAAGTGAGTTTTAATTAGGATTGGAAAATTTCTTGTGGATCAATCTGGGAATGGCTCCCACCATTTGAAATACGTCTTTACCTAACCATAACGCTGTTGGATGCGAAAGGGTGGTGTTGTGGATTTTTTATCGTTGTATACCTTATTGCTATGAGATGAACGGAAAGATTTACGCCCTTTGTGAGGAACATGCTGTTACATGCTAGGAAGGTTCTCATTAGCCTTTGGAACACGAAAGCAGTGATCTGGGGAGGTTAAGGTTAAGTTTGCTGAAAGCCAATGGTACAGAAGAAGGAAAGGGCCCTTTTTAGTTGTTAAATTTAAGCAGCGTGTCAAAAAAGATCATATATTGTGCATCAAGCTATTTTTACCTAAAGGTAAAATAATGTATATTTGGAGGCAAATTAAAAACTAAGCTTGGAAGTGGAACACAATAATGGGAGCGAGGAAGGGATTGTTGCGTCCATGTTGACTTGCTCAGAAAATTAATTGGCTTTTAAAAGCCTGAGGAATCCTGGGAGACTCCTGGAGAGCAGAGACTATTTTTTTTTTTTTTCTCACACGTCCTTATATACTGCACACATTGGGTGTCTGCTGTCCTGTAGATAATCTGTAAGCATTCCTTTGAAAACCACCAAAATATTAAAATATACACAAAGCTCAGCGAATCGTACATTATTTAACCAGTAGGTATTTTTTTTTTCCAACTGCGCATGCGATTTTTTTAAAATATATTTTATTGTGGGGGCGCCTGGGTGGCGCAGTCGGTTAAGCGTCCGACTTCAGCCAGGTCACGATCTCGCGGTCCGTGAGTTCGAGCCCCGCGTCAGGCTCTGGGCTGATGGCTCAGAGCCTGGAGCCTGTTTCCGATTCTGTGTCTCCCTCTCTCTCTGCCCCTCCCCCGTTCATGCTCTGTCTCTCTCTGTCCCAAAAATAAATAAAAAACGTTGAAAAAAAAATAAAAAAAAAATATTTTATTGTGGCAAGAACACTTAGCATGAGGGCTCTTATCAAATTTTTTAGTGTGCAATACAGTATTGTGGACTATAGGTACAATGTTGTACCACAGACCCTGGAGTGCGTTCATCTTGCTTCCCTGAAATTTTATGCCTCCTGATTAATAATTCCCCGTTTCCCTTTCTCTCCAGCCATTGGCAATCACCCTCCTGCTTTGATCCTATGACTTTGATTCATTTAGGTATCTCATAAGAACAGAATCATGCAGTATTTGCCTTTCTGTGACTGGCTTATTTCACTTAGCACAGTGTCCTGTGGGTTCACCTGTGTTGTCTCCCGTTGCAGAATTTCTTCCTCTTTATGACGAAATCGTATTCCGTTGCATGTCTGTACCACATTCCCCGTATCTATTTACCTGTTGATGGACATTAAGGTTGCTTCCACATCTTGCTTATTGTAAACAGTGCTGAAACGAAAACAAGCGTGCTAACATCTCTTCAAGATCCTGATTTCAATTCTTTTGGATAACCACCCCGAAGTGGGTTTACCAGATCATATTTTTATACTTTTAATTTTTTGAGGAATATCCATGCTGTTTTCCATAGTGGATGCACCAATTTGCCTCCACACCAATAGGGCACAAGGGGTCCAATTTCTCTCTACCTTCCCCAGCACATGTTATCTTCTTCTTTTTTTTTTTTTGTAATAGCTATCCAGGGTGCCTGGGTGGCTCGGTCGGTTGAACATCTGACTCCGGCTCAGGTCATCATCTCTGGGTTCATGAGTTTGAGCCCTGTGTCGGGCTAACTGCTGTCAGTGCGGAGCTCGCTCCGGATCCTCTGTCCCCTTCTCTCTCTGCCCCTCCCCGGTTTGCTCAAAAATAAATAAATATTAAAAAAAATAATAGCTATCCTAACAGGTGTGCAGTGCTATCTTGTTGTAGCTTTGAGCTGCATTTCCCTAATGATTAGAGGTATGGAACATCTTTTCACGTACCTGTTGGCCATTTGTAGATCTCCTTTGGGGAAATATCTTATCATGTTCTTAGCTCGTGTTTTTATTTATTTATTTATTTATTTATTTATTTAAAAAAATTTTTTTTTTCAACATTTATTTATTTTTGGGACAGAGAGAGACAGAGCATGAACGGGGGAGGGGCAGAGAGAGAGAGGGAGACACAGAATCGGAAGCAGGCTCCAGGCTCCGAGCCATCGGCCCAGAGCCCGACGCGGGGCTCGAACTCACGGACCGCGAGATCGTGACCTGGCTGAAGTCGGACGCTCAACCGACTGCGCCATCCGACTGCGCCACCCAGGCGCCCCTCTTAGCTCGTGTTTTAATTCAGTTATTAGTTTTTTTTGCCGGTGAGCTGTAGAGGTAACTTGTAGGTAATTTTAAGTTTATCCAGACACAGGGTGTACCATGCCATAAATTGATAACATTACATTTTAAGCTTATTCATGGATATAAGGAAAAAGCAAAATATTTGTGGCAAGTCACTGATCAAAACCAGTGTGTGGGACGTTAGGGAGAGAGCAAGTAAATGAAAAGATCAGTAAAGGCCTGAGGCACACCCCCCGGAGACTCACCTTCCATGACGTTTAGTGGAGAGAACAGGAAATTCTTAAAAGTAAATACCCTCATCAAAACCAAAGCAGAGAGTGTGTGAGCTACTTTAACAAAGGAGCGCAACATATATTTTGCTTATTAGACTGGATGCTTCTTCATTAGGTTTATAACTGAAACAGTCTTTCCTTGGAGATCATGCCAGCATTTATTTCAAATCAATGTTGAAAATTAAATGGTAATCCTCAAGGGGAGGGAGACTCCTCCATAACCAACACTTTCTATTGGAAATCATTCTTTCATGTTTTTCTTAGTACTCAATCCCGGGTTTGAAATTAATTAAAAGATATTCTTTCTCTAATCTTTAGATAATTAGCTTCAAAGATTTTCTTCAAAATGTTGTAATAACTCTATCTTTTATGTGTAAATTCAGAACTGTATCTATCTGGGCAACGATAATTTGGTAGTAGTTAGTAACTGAGAGAACGGAATTTTTGTCAGTTATTTGAGTGTTTGGAGTTCAGTCATCTAAAGTAAATATTCACTGTAAAGCCCCTTTTAGACTTTTTTGGTATAAAACTCAAGGATGAGTAAAGAGTCCAGGCAGACTCCCCAAAATCGGAGTGAAAAAGTACCACTTACATTTCAGCTACTCATTTTGCAGACAGGGAAAATCCAATTTCAGACAAGGTGTAAATTTATTTAAAAAAATGTTTATTAATTTATTTTGAGAGAGAGAGAGAGAGAGAAAGAGAGAGAGAGAGAGACAGAATTTCACGCAGATTCCACACTCAGCATGGAGACCGATGGAGGGGTTTGATCTCACAACCGTGACAACCTGACCTGAGCTGAAATCAAGAGCCGGTCACTTAACCGACTGACCAGGCAGTCACCCCCAAATTTCTTTAACTATAGAAACTAAGGCTATCAAAAAAAGTTTTCTAGTCACCTGCTGACTAACTCCATGAAGACAGAGTAAAGAAAATGGCCTTCAACGGCAATAAGAAAGGTTTAAGTGGAGGCTCAGCCCTTACAAGATGTATTTTTTTTCCCCTTAGAGAACATATGAAGGACTGAAAAGGGGTAAAAATTATTTAACATTTCTCCTACCGAGAGTGGAGTCTAATTCCCTTCCCGTGGAATCCATGCTGGCCTGATTGACAAAAAGTATGGAGCAGAAATGACATTTTCCAACTTCGGAGGCTGAGTCTTAAGAAGCCCTGTGGCTTCTTCCTGGGCCTCTGAAAAGAAGCATTTTGGAGCTTGGGTCTCCCAAAGTCTGATGATCATGATGCCACCATGCTGTGAGGAAGCTCAAGCCAGCCACGTGGAGAGGTTGCATTGGACAGGTGCCAGGCATGGGAAAGAGGAACTTCAGAAGACCCAGCCTCAGCTACATCTACCTGTGATGGTATAAAGGACCCCAAGTGAGAGGTGTCTGGCTGAGCCTGTCAGCCTTGAACCGATGTTTTATGCCACCCAAATCTGCAGTGGTTTGTTATGTAAAACTCGGAAGAAAATATCTCAGAAGAGGCGTTGCAAAATATCCTTCCCTGAAGCGTATGAAAATGAGTAGCAACACGACTTGAACAGTGAAGGCATGGATTTGGATAAAACTTTGATGACCTAAGATGATGGCCTGTCCCCCATTCCTGCTCTTCTTTACCCCGAGTCCATTAATGCTCTACTGAACCCTCAGGCCATTCGTTTGTGTCTATGTATTTTCCCTTCCGTGAACACTGTTTTTGAGGTCAGTATCTTATAGACACACTCACAATAAGTGGAAATGGCTGCTTAGATGTACTGTTTTGATCTCTACTGATTTGTCGACTCACTCAGAAAATATTTATTTATTGTCTACCATGTGCTGATCACTATGCAAATCACTATGGGAGTACAGCAATCTATGAATAGTTAGGATTTCTGCCAGTCCTGTGGGGACTTAAGCCTAGGGGGAATAGAACTAACCAAATAAGTGATTGGAGTTTGCCGAGGTCACAGTCTAAAGCCAAAGGAATGTTTGTATAGCTGTGGAAATTAAGGCTTTTGGGACTTAGATGCTAGAAATTTTATTTTAGAGCCAGGCAGCCTTCCTAAAATCTAAACATCACACCTCCTCCTAAGACAGGCTCTGTAGACAGACTGCCTACCCTTCTTAATATTCCTTCCCAGCCTGAGATGCTATGTTTTTGTTTCCAAAACCAGTCGTACAATCCCCAAGGCAGAGAGGGGCTAAAAGGCTTTGGATTCATCCACCTAACCCAGTCCTCCCCCTGACCGTCACAGGGCCTAGAATTCATCAAAATCTATTCACCAGCTTCCGTGTACCAGGCACGGTGTGGGATCTGGGAAAAGATTGAGAAAGCTCATGACCTTGTAGGGGGAGAGAGAGAAATAAACAAAAGATTACAATAAAGAGTAATAAATGCTCCAGTACAATCAGGTCAAAATGCTAAGGTAACAATCTTACGTAATGACATTTACATGTGAGGTTTTGATAGATGACAAAGGTGGCTTTCCAAATCAGTGGAGAAAAGAAAGTTAATAAAAGGTGCCGGGGCAATGGGAAAAAAGAGACACTGCAGTCTCAACTCCTATTTTTATTTCCAAACGAATTCTAAAGGAATTAAGAGTAAAACCTAAAGAAAACTATAACAATTGAATACAACTGTGATGAACATCTGCCTGATCTTTGAATGGTAAGGGCTTAAAAACAGGGAAAGGATCACAAAGGAGAATATTAATAAATGCAACTATGTAAAAGTGAAAGCCACTGTTTGCCAAAAATGATCTCAAGGGAAGACAACACACTAGAATATATTTGTAACATACATAAAGGATAAAAATTTAATACTTCTGACATATGAAGAGCCCATTCAAATCAGTAAGAAGAACAAAGACTTTAGTAGGTAATTGGCTTCAGATAGGAAAGATAACTCACAAAAAAATATAGTCAATGAGCATGCGAAGAAATGTTCAGTTTTGCTATGATCATGAGCTCATGGTTTTAACCATAGAGCGTTTGCAAGATTAAAGAATGTTAAATGCATAATTTTGTCATGATTTCTCTTCGGTACAGGTATGCTGTAGGTGGCAGCATAAGTTGGCATCCTCCTTCTGGAAGGCAAAATGGCAGCATAGCTAGAAATTCTTTATGATATCTATGTCATTTGTCCAAGGACCTCCTCCTTCTCTATGAATTAGTCCTAAGCAAGAATTGGGTGTGTGGACAAGGATGTCTGCACACAGATCTTCATTGTAATAGCAAATAATATAAAATACTTACGCACAATGTTAATGGCCACAACTGAGCAGAACGTGGTAACTTGCATGATGGGCTATCGGGCAGCTATTTAAGAGATGTATGTTTTTGATACATTCTTTTATTAAGAACCTCGCCTCATATAAACCTCACTGGTGATAATGCTGCCACTGCACAAAGCTTGATACATTCCTAAGGTCATAGAATGGCTTTGGTATAACATGTATATATAAAAAAGCAATATACATAATAGGGCCCACCTACAGCATGATCTAATATCTAAATGATAATGGAAAAATATGCAAAAAATTAACTTTTTTCTATGATTGATGAGTATGTTAATGATTTTTATTTATATCTTTATACACTATGCATGATGCATTTTTGAACGTTTCCAAATCATTTTGTTTTGCTCGAATCACTAGAAAAAATGCAAAATAAAAACATCATATTCACAAATAATTTTTGTAGGTGGTAAAATGCTCGGCTTTTCCTATATATCAGGCATTGTTTCAGGTACTTAGGTTATGTCAGCCCAACATGGGGCTTACCTTTTGCTTTTTATTTTTTTTATTTGAGAGAGAGAGAAAAGAGAGAGAGAGAGAGAGAGCACAAGCTGGGGAGGGGGCAGAGGGGGGAGAGAGAGAGAGAGAGAGAGAGAATCCCAAGCAGGCTCCATGCAAGGCTTGATCTGACGACCACGAGATAATGACCTGAGCCAAAAATCAAGAGTTGGACACTCAAGCAACTGAGCCACCCAGGTACCCCGAGGCTCACATTTTAGCAGTGGGCAACAGAAAATTAACAGTAATATCAATGAAGTGAGGCATACAATATGTTGGATGATGGCAAGAGTGCTAAGTGAAAATGGAAATCAAAGTAGGACAAGAGAAATCAAACATCAAAAAAGGCAGGGACATTGGAGGGCAGATTGAAGTATTAAATCAAATGGCTGCATTAAGCCTCCTTGGGAGGGAGGTGATACAAGAGCAAAGACTTGGAGGCGTGGAAGTTAGCCATGTAGTTATGGGGGAAGGGCCATTCCAAGCAGAGAGAACTATCAGTGCCAAAGTCCCTGGACAAGGAATTGCTCTAAAGGAAGAGCAGGGAGTTAGGAGGCTGGAGCAGAATGGGGATGAAGAAAGTAGTAGCCGAGATCAGAAAGATAATTGCTGGAGAGCTGGGGCAGGCAGACCATGAAGGGCATTGGTAGCCATTGGAAGTACTTTGGTTTTTACTGCCAGCCAAAAGGGGAGCCATGGCTTCCCTTTTTGAGAAGTTGGATGACTTCTGCTTTTAAAGGGTTCCTCTGGCAGTTTGGGGGCTTTTGGTGGTGCGAGGGCAGAAGCAGGGCGCCACCTGAGAGGCTGATACAGGAATCTGGGCAACAGGGTGATGGTTCTGACCAGAGTGGTAGCCATGGAGGAGATGAGAAGCTGCATTCTGGATCCATTTTGAAGACAAAGCCAGCGCAACCCCTAATGGGTTGGATGTGGGTGTGAGGATGTGAGGATGTGAGGATGTGAGGATGACGAAAACTTGGGCAGCTGGGAGGGTTGAGTTGATGTCAACTGTGATGGGGATGGCTTTTTGTGGGCAAGTCCTGATAGGATCACCATGGGAGCGGGCATATATCGAGAAAAGATCAAGGGCTGAACCTGGAGAGGTTCCTCTAGTGAGACATCTGGGAGGAGATGAAGGGGCAATGGTGACTGAGGAAGAGCCACCCCGGAAGCAGGAGGAGACCCAAGGAGGTACGGTGTCCCAGAAGGCCCAGAGCATACGCATCAAGGAGGAGAGAGTGACCACTTGTGCTAAATGTGGCTTCATCAATGAAGAGAACAGTTATTGGCCAATTGGAGTTACCAACCCTAGAGAGTAGCTGTGGAAGTTCTTTTCTGGTTGCTTTGATTTTCTCGGGGAAGTGGGAAGCAAGGTCATGGATGAGTGTGAGGATGGAGAAGGGGGGAACCACAGCTACAGATCTCCTTCCCAGATGCTCCAGTTAGTGAGCGCTGGGAGCAAACTTTTTGCGTCTTAATTCAGTGGAGGTAATACCTCTCGCTTAGGGGTTGTCCTGGGTGGAATCACCATGTTCAAGTTGACGTACATCCTATGGGAGGTGAGCGTCGTGGATAAGTTGGTTGGCAACTCTACAGACCCTGGAGATTAAATAAAATTGAGAGTTAATAACCCAACCTCTAAGTTTAAACTTACAGTTTTTTTTTTTTTTTTTTAAGTGAGGGACCTGCTGTCAGCCCTTTTTATCTTAATCCAAACTTGCTCTAACATGAGTGGTAAGGTTGGTATCTTCATTATTAAGAAATAGGAAATAAAGAGCAGCACAGGTCTCCTTTATCACTAATCGGGCACAGAGGGATGAATGAGATCAACCACTCACTATAAGCAAAACCACAATTGTCTTAGACTTAATAAAAATGATAAGATATTTATAGCACATTAGTTTAAACCAAATTTGCTAATCTGATTTGATGGAAAGGAACTGCGTAAAAGATTAATATAATGGACGAGTGCCTCTAATATAATTGAAGACTCCTGGCTTTTCACGTCATATTAGTGACTTTCATGCTCTTTGTGCGATTCTCTGATGGAATTTGTGCCATCTGCAACACACGAACGACTTTCGTGTATCATGTTGTCTGAGGGACTCGTGGAATACACAGACAGCTTTGCGTCCCTAGACATTGGCTTGGCATATTATCAAATGTTTTGTTTTCCCAAGTTTAGGAGGAAGTCACTCCGCAAAAGGCAGCGATTTTCAATTTTTTTTCTGCTACAAAGTTGATGCCCCCTCAGTGGCACAAGCCACTCGACCATTGCTGCCACCCTTTACCAGCCAGGGATGTTCAACCACCTTGACCTCACAGCCTTTTTTTACCTCACCTCCAATGCTCAGACCTGTGAATTTGTTAGCTTGGCTGTCAGGATTGCGACAAAACTTTTGGTCTCCGAAAGAGTGCTGTTAAAAAAAAAAAAATCAAGTGTATTTATCCAAATAGGCATGACATTTGTATTTGCAGAATTCAATGCAGTTGTTCAGCAGATGGCCTCCTGTCGCTAGCAGTGAGTCTGGCCCAAGAGGCATCCCCTGTGCCAAGGGTGCCTATCACTCGTCCCCTGTCTTGTCATCCTCTGCTCTGTCCCTCTGCCCAGGTCTTCCTGAGTTATCTCAGTTCCCCCATGTATATCAAGGCATTTCGTCACTCTGTGGCTATGCCATGCACGTCTTCAGACTGGGACAGCCTCTTCCTGTGTCTCATGGTATCCTATCGCTTCCGGTCCTGCATCTCCAGGTGACCTCTCCACCCTGTCTTTGCCATGGATCTAGACCATGGGTTTTGCCATGGTTGCGCTCTCTAGACCCCCCCCCCCCCGCATTACTGTGACCTCATTATACCGCTAATTGCACTGAGCAACGATCACATGCATGCACATCTTTCAAGTAGGGAGCTACTTGAAGACAGAGGTCACGCCTTTCATCCCTGGATCCTTCTTTAGTTTTTGACACAATAAACGTTTAACGAGCAAGTAAGTGTATGGGCAAGTAGTAATGTCATGACTAAACTCCATCAACTTGGAAATTCCTTTCTCATTAATAATAAGTCAGCCTTGATCTGTGTGTATTTACCTAGACCAGTTTCTATGTTGTTCATTTAAAAATAATGAGAATTCATCAGCTTACCTATTTCTGTCATCCATCTATCTAGCGATCGCCATCGTCTATCTATTTACCTATCATCTGTCTATGCATAAATTGTAGGTTCAGTCTGGCAGTTTTCTTGGTTTTTCTGCTAGTTGGAGATAAATGAAACACAACAAAATAATAAAAATGATTTTGAAGGCATGCTTCCCTGGTCTCTTTTCTCTCCTCATCTTCAAAAGGCCATTGTAATTAACATCTATATTAATGGGTGCTGGTAACAAGGCGCTGATAGGAAGTCCTTCTAAACAGATAATGAGACTCTTTCACTCCATGCCGATCTTTTGATAACTGCGTGATGAAAATAAAGTGGTTTAGCCTAGATTCAGTCCAAAGTAGCCTCCCTGTGACTGGCTGGGCTTTTAAATTCTGTTGGATATATGAGACAAAGGTGTGGCTACCGTGAACGTGTACGCGTAAGACTGATAGAGTGTTTAAAAGCTTCTAAACAAATGGCAATTCACTGAGTGGTACACTGTAATATATGTTACATTTAGTGAGTGTGTCAAGATCTCGTGGACCGATTGTTTATTTGACTAGCTATTTTAGCAGAGGCTGACTGAAGGGAATTGCATGCACATAGATTGCATGCCAATAAAGACAGGGCATTCCTTGGAACAGATGGAAAGATTCTAAAAGGTGATTTGTATTGCATCTTAGATCAATTTCCCATGAGTATTCAAATCTGAAATTATAATGGGAATCAAGGTGAAAATACATTTGTTTTTCTGTATTTTGTTTTGCCTATAATTTCCTTGCTATTTTGACACATTCAGCTGTGTGGCACAGAAGAATGGTTAGCTCACTTCTGTCTCTGAAATAGAATCTTTTTTCCCCCTCCTGAGCAGCTCCGTGAAGCTTTTAAATATGTAAAACTAAAAAAGGTATTACATAATTAAATAAAGCTGCCTTCTAGCTTCTCCTGAATTGGGCAAGAGAGGGAATCAAAAGAAATCAGAAACGAGGTTTGGCTTTTGTGTTTGCCTGCCTCAGGCAGACCACTCTTCTTCGTGTGAAGTTCTAGCATGAATGAAGGACGGAATGTTTGACTGCAAATTTATGGTGCTCTATGTGACAGCCTATTTTAGAAGGCTTGGGGTTTTGATAGTTTCTGGGACTAGAACTTGCTGCTGAAACAAGAGATCACTTTCCTTGGACAGACTGTAGTTTAATAGTATAACTTGGGAGCCAGCCACCTCCTGTTTTGCACTGCTCACTCTCATCACCCCGCGATACGTAGAGAGGCAGTATTCCTGGGTGAGTGAGGCACGGTGGATCTTGATTGTATTAGGACACATCAAGGCTGGAAAAAATCAAGGTTCCGTGAAACACAACCAAGCTCCACGGGTACCTATCCTTTCTGAACTACATGTGGGTGAGATGAGGAGAAGGGCGGGTCCCATTTTATAAGGCAAAAGTTACCATTTCAAAAACAATGCAAGTTGGAAGAAGAATTTGGACGGTAGAAAGTCATGGTATTGACCCGTATATTCTCACTGGGTTTGCAGAGTGATTTCACATCATCTTAAACTGGTCTACCTGTGTGTCGGGTAATGTTACGTCTCCTTTAAAGATGGAGAAACAGGTTCCAAGAAGACAAATGACTTACGGAGGATGACATGGTCATTAAGTATCAAAGATCAGAATTCAGAGTTGGGGCTGTTGGTTCTTGATCAATGGTCCTTCTCTCCCGAATGTGTAAACATAAGTATATGTATAGATACATAACTCATTCTCCATTATTAATTTAATAACAATAATGGAGAATGGCAGATTTAAAAATGAAGGCCCCCAATGAGCCATACGTCCCGTTTACTCATGCCCGATGTGAGTCCCCTTCTACCAGAAATCTGGACTGCCCAGTGTTACTAATTTAAAGAGGAGGAAGCGATGAAATGGGACTTTGGAGGGAAGCTTCTAGAAAGACTTGCAGCTTTGTCCGTATTGCCGGGGAACCCTCCCTCTAGAGTAAGCCAGCCACCATGGAGGAGGTTTGACCACAGAGATTACCATGTTGGGAAGAAGCCCAGCGCATCAAGAGGCCACATGCTGATTCAGCCATGGAAGTGAAGAAGCCTCTAGAAAACTCACCCGTGCCACCATGTGGCAGCAACCACATGAGAGAGGCTCTGATCAACTCTAGGTGATCTAAGAACCATGAGAGATAACAATAAAGTGTTTGAAATCATTAGATTATGGATTATTTGATAGGCAGAAGTAGGTCATTGGAAGAGTGATGTATAAACCTTTTCCTATTTTCCTTTGAAAACGCCATGAAATTTCTATTCTGTATGTTCTCAAACAAACATCAAAACCTAAGTGATCATTTTCCTGATCTACGTTTTTGTTAAACCATTATTTTTTTACCCACAGAAGGTATATAATCTGAATATATTTCAGAACACATGGAGAACTGCTATAATTCCAAGTCCTGGTTTTCAGCGTATCAGTGTTGGGAACCCATTCTCCATAAACCTCTTGTATTCTCTGGACATCTTGTGAGCAAAGGCACTGACTACTTTTCAGAGGATATAGTATGGCAAACAGCTTTGGAGGATAGAGTGAGTATCTCCATCTGGAGCAGAGAAAGATTTTACCTTACTCGCCATCTTACAAGTTAGTTCACCATAGTATCACGGAGGCTGGAAATATAACGAAGATAATGTTTTACTCTGGAGCAAACAGCAAATGAGCTCAGTGCTCAGTGTAAAAGATTCATGTTCTCTAAGCTGAGGGTTCCTTTTTTTGTCACACAGCCCCCAGTGCCTACAGGTGTCACCTTACTGTCTTTGTGTCACCTTGTGGGAATTGGAGCTCGGGGAATTGGTGGAAATGTCGATACTGTTGCTGGTGTTATGAGTAATGCACTGTCTTTTGCTCTGACCCGGGAGTCTCATGTCTTATTCTTCCATGAAACGAAGGCAAATTAACTTGTGAGCTTGCAAGTAGGGTAAAATCTTGGACTCTTCCCAGTTCTTGAGAATCAGTTGAGAGTGTTTGCCAAATCAGGTAAATGCAAAGCCAACTAATTTTAGGACTTTAAAATAATCTTGGAGATTATCTGGCTCAACTCAAGCTCTCCTAGACCGTGTTCCATTGCACCTGATGGAAAATAAACGAAGGCTTGAATATTTGGTAATGTTAACGATACAAGTGAATCCCTTGATTCATCCAGGTTGTTCTTCCTTCTTATCGCTCAGTAGTATTCCATGGTATGGACGTGCCACAATTCATTTAACCATTTAGCTACTGGAAGATGTTTGGATTGTTTCCAGTTGTTGGCTGTTATGGACATAGCCACCATGAACATCTTGTACAAGTTTTTGTATGAATGTAAGACTTCATTTCTCTGGCAAGAAGGCCTCATAGTACCATGGCTGGGGTTTATGGTGGTTTCTTGTTCAGTTTTTTTTTTTTTTAATTTTTTTTTAACGTTTTTATTTATTTTTGAGACAGAGAGAGACAGAGCATGAATGGGGGAGGGTCAGAGAGAGAGAGGGAGACACGGAATCTGAAACAGGCTCCAGGCTCTGAGCTGTCAGCACAGAGCCCAACGCGGGGCTTGAACTCACGAACCGCGAGATCATGGCCTGAGCCGAAGTCGGACGCTTAACCGACTGATCCACCCAGGCGCCCCTACATGTTATTTTTTAAATGCCATATTGCACTGGCTAGTTCTTACAGCATTATGTTGAATAGTGGTCATGAGAATGGACCTCATTGCCTTATTCCCAATTTTAGACGAAAGTATTCAGTCTTTCACTCTTAAGTGTAATGTTAACTGTAGGTTAGTCCTATTTATTTTCTGAGATTTTTTTTCATTGAATTTTCTTAGGTTTTTCTGCATTAGTTGAAATGATTATGTGGCTTTTCTTCTGTATCCTGTTAATATCCTAAATTACACCAATTGATTTTCAAATATTAAGCCATTCTTACATTCCTGTAATCAACACTTTTTTATGGTGTATGGTTACTTGTATATTGCTGAATTCTATTTGTTAATATTTTGTTAAGGATTTTTGCACCTACACTCAGAGAGGCATTGGCGTGTATTTTCTTTTCTTTCTTTCTTTCTTTTTTTTTTTTATTGTTTCTGTCTGGATTTTGTATTGGGGTAATATTAGCTTCATAAAATGAATTGAGAAGTTCCTTTTGACTCCATTTTCCAGAGGAGATTATTCAGAATTAGTATTAATTCTTTTTTAAACATCTGGGAAAATTCTTCAGTGAAATCCTAAAAGCCTGGAGAGTTCTTTTTAGGGTGTTGCTTAAATTACAAATTCAATTTTTAAAAAAAGTTATAGGGCTATTTAAATTACCTATTACATAGGTAAGTTGCAGGAATTTGCATTTTTTAAGAAATTGGGGTATTTTATCTAAATTGTCAAATGTATGTGTGCCGAGTTATTTTTAGTATGCATTATTCTTTTCATGTTGTAGTTACTGCAGTGATATCTTGTTTCATTCCAAATACTGATAATCTGTGTCTTGTCTCTTTTTTCCTTGTCTTTCTTGCTAGAGGTTTGTCAGTCGTATTGATCTTTTCAGTGAGCCAGCTTTGTTCATTGATTTTTCTATTGTTTTCCTGTTGTCAATTTCATTGATTTCTGCTCGCTCACCTTTATCATTTCCTTCTTTGTGCTTGCTTTGGGTTTATTTTGCTCTTCTTTTCCTAGGTGATTGAGATGAAAGCTTATATTATTGCCTTGAGACATTTCCTCTTTTCTAGTGCATGCAGTGAGTGCTATAAATTTTCCTCTGAGAACTGCTTTCACTTTATCTCACAAAGTTTGCTATATTTTATTTTACTCTATTTTTGTTTAATGTATTTTTTAAATTTCCCTCGAGACTGCCTCTTTAATCCATGGTTATTTAGAAGTGCATTGTTTAGTTCCCAGGTGCTTGGAGATTTTCCTGCTATCTTTTTGTTATTGATTTCTAGTTGGAATCCAGTGTCTTCAAAGAACACATTCTGTATACTTGCAATCCTTTTAAATTTGTTGAGATTTGTTTTATTGCCCAAGACATATTCTATATTGGTATATTTTCGATTCTATGGACACTGGAGAAGAATGTACTGTCTACTGTCATCTGGTGGAATGTTCTATAAATGGCAATTATAGCCTAGCGGTCAATGGCTTTGTTGAGTTCATCTATGTCCTTGCCAATTTTCTGCATAGTTTTATATCAGTTGTTGGAGAGAGGGATGTCGAAGTCTCTAATTTTTATTGTGGATTTGTCTACTTCTCTTTTCAGTTTTGCTACACATCTTTGAAACTGTTTTCTTTAGTACATATACATTTAGGATTGCTATGTTATCTTGTTTGACTGACATTTTATTAGCATGTAATAATCCTCTGTCCCTTGCATTTATCCTGGCCCTCAAGTCCATTTTATCTGCTTTTAATGTATTCATTCCTGCTTTTCTTTGTTTAATATCTACACGGCATATATTTTTGCCTTCAACTTGCTTTTATTGTTATATTCAAAATGAATTTATTGTAGACAACATATAGTTGGGTATGATAGGCTGAGAAATAGTCCCCAAGATGTCCACATCTTAATCATAATTAAAATTACCTTACATGGCAAAAGCCATCTTGCAGATGTGATTACGTTAAGAATCTTGAGGTAGAAGACCACACTGATTTATCAGGGAAGCTCTAAGTGTGATCATAATTGTCCTTACAAGAGGGAGGCAAAGGACAATTTGACATAGAGGAGAAAGTCACGTTATGGAAGCAGAGAGAGATTTGAAGATAATAGGATACTGGCTTTAAGGTGGAGAAGAAATTTATGACTTCAGGAATGCGGCTCTAGAAACTAGAGCAAACAAGGAAATAGATTTTCCTCAAGAGCTTACAGAGGGAACACATTCTGCCAATAGTTTCGTCATGGCCCACTGAAACTCATTTTTCACCTTTGGCTTCCAGAGCTGGAAGAGAATAAATTTCTGTTGTTTTAAATCACACTAACTGTATGTATCTTGTCACAGCAGCAATAGGAAGCTATTGCATTAATTAATATGTTATTAATACATTAATGAATACATTGATACATAATTTTCAATCTAACCTGTCATTTTAATTCATTTCTTTTAATTGGTGTATTTAGACCATTTACATTTACTGTAATTTGAGATATGTTAAAGATTAAATCTGCCATTGTATTTTTTGTTTTTTATTTTGTTTTTATTTTTTATTTTCTCTGTTTACTTTTTTCTGTCTTTCTGGGGATTACTTGAATATTTTTTAGATTTCCGATTTTGATAGTGTTTTTGAGTATATCTCTTTCTATTAGCTTTTTTTAGTGGTTGCTCTAGGTTTTACATTATGCATATATAACTTATCACAGATTACTAATCCTGTCATTTTACCAGTTCATGTGGGCTATAGAAATCTTATTTCCCTTTAGATTCCTTTACTTTCCCCATTTATTATGCAATATTCTTAAAAAAAATTTTTTTTAATGTTTATTTATATTTGAGAGACAGGGACAGAGCACAGGCAGGGGAGGAACACAGAGAGAGGGAGACACAGAATCAGAAGCAGGCTCCAGGCTCTGAGCTGTCAGCACAGAGCTCAATGTGGGGCTCAAACTCATGAACCATGAAATCATGACCTGAGCTGAAGTTGGATGCTTAACCGACTGAGCCACCCAGGTGCTCCTCTTATGTAATATTCTTAAAATTTATAATATTCTTAAACATTGTTTAGGACACTTAAAAAGAGGAGAAAGGTCTATTGTATTTACCTGTATTTTGCAAAATGTACCTAATTATATTTTGTTCTTTCCTGACATTCCAAAGTCCCTTTTATTTTTTCTTCTGCGTTAAGAATATTTCATTAGCCATTCTTTTAGAGACACTTGGTTAACGACAAATATCTTACTTTCCCTTCATCTAAAATGTTTTGATTTTTCCTTAATTCCTGAAGAATATTTTTGCTCTGTTTAGAATTCTGAGCTGACAGTTCTTTTCTTTCCGCATTGAAATATACATACCACTTCCTTCTGAGCTCCATGGTTTCTATTGAAAAATCTGCCTCAAAATTGCCTAAAAGTTTTTCAGGTCATTTGGCTACAGATGGTAGGTTTTTGTTGAGGGTTTTGTCAGTACCTACTGGATTTCCATATTGGTAGCCTCTTCAGCTCCAAGTATGGGATATGTGGAGCAAAAAGAAAAATTCAGGGATCTCGCCGTCATGTCTTTCTTCTGGTCCTAAGGTCTCTTGCCATTCTGTGTTCTTCTTTCCAACTTTCAGAGTCTCCTTACGTTTCTTTTATATATAACATCTGGAATGGGGGTACCTTGCGGGACTGAGTCTTTAACCTGCGGGGTCTGCATTAACTCTGGATAATTAGTGTCAAAATTGAATTGAATCGATGGACACCCAATTAGTGTTGGTGGAAGGCAACGCAACAAATATTGGTGTCTGAAAAATCTCCACACATTTGGTGTCAGAAGTGGTTTCAGAAAAAAAAAAATCACAGATGAATAATCATACTTTTGAAAAATAAATTTTGCAACCTTAAAGAAAACGATAATGAAAGCATGTAAGAGATAGCTGAAGAGAATATTTTTGAAAAAAAAAAGGAAGCTTACTCCAAGAAACAGAGGTGGAATTTGGGTGACGAGAGCAATTTTATTATTTTTTTTTAATTTTTTTTCAACATTTATTTATTTTTGGGACAGAGAGAGACAGAGCATGAACGGGGGAGGGGCAGAGAGAGAGGGAGACACAGAATCGGAAACAGGCTCCAGGCTCCGAGCCATCAGCCCAGAGCCTGACGCGGGGCTCGAACTCCCGGACCGCGAGATCGTGACCTGGCTGAAGTCGGACGCTCAACCGACTGCGCCACCCAGGCGCCCCTCGAGAGCAATTTTAAAATGAGAGTTCCTACAAAATAGGAGGTGAATGATGAGAGAATAAGAAAATATTGAAACAAAAAGTGATTTCATTGAGATGAAGAAAATATTTAGAACAACTTCTGCCATAGGAAAATGTAGAAGAGCTAAAGAAATTGATATGGCAGAAAATTGATCAGTCTTATGGAAGATGAATTTGGGAGAGTCTTTCAAAATACAGAGGTAAAGAACCATATGAAAATGCATGTGGAGGCAAGGCAATGAAAAACCAATTTCTGCATAAAAAGAGTGGCCAAAAAATACAAGAGTGAACAGAACAGAAGAATTGGGAGAGAAACATTATTAAAAGTTATAATTGGAAAATAAATGTAATTTTTGCCACGCAGACATTTCCCCCAAATGAAACAAAACACAGAACCCCCCAAAGTGAATCAAATGATAACAGTGGAATTATGACAATTGGAAAAGGCATAGGAAGTTTAAAGGGCTTACACATCATCCTTTTTGTCTGTTAATCACCTTGATTAAAAAGGCTCACTAGGCAAGCAAACACCAATAGTAACAAATACCTTGCTGAAAAAATTGAATTTTAAGGCTATAGACATCACTCAAGTAGGGAAAACCATAAAATAGGGTCAAAAAGTAGTTTTAAAACACTAATCATCTCAGGCCGGCCATATTGTTGTACAAAAGTTAGATACCAGAAAATAATAGGGTTTTGTCTGTAGAGCTTGGGGAGAAAGTGATATGATGCGCAAATTCTATACCAACAAGACTGTGTTTATGAGTGAAAGGAACAAAAAGACATTACCAGATGTAGAAGCGACCTAGGAGGGGGTCTATCAACGTTTCATTTCTGAAAAAAATATTTAAAGATATAATAAAGTTAACCAAGCCATCGAACATATAATAAATTTTGAAACTTCTGAATTGGGAAGTCATAGCGCAAAAAAAACCTGTAGTGAGCATGATTTAAACAAATGATTAAGTAGCAATTGTTGCAATTTTGAGGATAGGGAGATTACACGTGTTATAAAGCTTGAAAGAATAAAAGATGGAATAATAGAGTGATAATAAATTAAGATAAACATTTCAGACAAAAATGTGTGAAATGGTGGGAGAGGCTGTGGGAAGTCCACTGGTGATGTTAACAGTGTCCTTTCTTTCTTTCTTTCTTTCTTTCTTTCTTTCTTTCTTTTCTTTCTTTCTTTTTTTCTCTT
>NW_024412441.1:24159265-24166595 GCF_014898765.1 Herpailurus yagouaroundi | reverse complement strand
TTTCCTTTCCTTTCCTTTCCTTTCCTTTCCTTTCCTTTCCTTTCCTTCTTTCTTTTCTTCCTGGGAGAATATAAGCTGAGTGTAGCTGAAAGTGGAAAAAAGATGGGGCGTCTGGGTGGCTCAGTCGGTTGACTGACCGACTTCGGCTCAGGTCATGATCTCACGGCCTGTGAGTTCGAGCCCCACGTCGGGCTCTGTGCTGACAGCTCAGAGCCTGGAGCCTGCTTCGGATTCTGTGTCTCCCTCGCACTCTGCCCCTCCCCCGCTCCTGCTCTGTCTCTCTCTCTCTCTCTCTCTCTCTGTCAAAAATAAATAAACATTAAAAAAAATTGAAAGTGGAAAAAAGCGGAGAGATAATATCCAACATGCTGAATCAAAAGAAAGCAGAATGCTGTTAGTTAGAAATACCAAAACCCCCACACTGGATACAGTGAAAAGACTTTAAAAGAGTTTGCTCTGGACTGAAAAGTGGGTAGGTATGTCAGGGTAATACGGTTATGGTTTTTATAAGCTTTTATCACCACAGATCTTTTATATATGATGTATAGGTAGTAATCAGGTAAAAAATATTTTAAGCTAATAACAGCAAAATGTTGACCAAATATGAAAAGTAGTGTTATAAATTTAAGTTGATAAAAACAGGCTATAATCAAACCTCACTGAGATGTCATGGTCGTTTTTTCTTCCTGCCTATTAAAGCACAAATAAAATGAGAGAAAAAGAAAGGATACCGCGATAATAGGCCTGGAAATTAAGAGTCTATAATTTGTGTATCTTTGTTTTTGTGTGTGTGTTTTATTTTATTTATTTTATTTTTCATTTTTTATTTTATTTTTTTAAATGAAATTTATCGTCAAATTGGTTTCCATACAACACCCAGTGCTCTTTGAATTAAATTTCTACTAACTTAGCTATGGGAGAAGGTAAATTTTAAAATCTCTAGTGGCCCATGCATAAACTCGAGAAACACGGAGAGAAAGGAAGTAAGTTGACAAGTAGCTCCATGTTCAACAATAATCCCAGTGTCTACAAGGTTGAGCCATGCTTTGTCCTTAGTATTTCTCTGCCGGATAAATATCCAGGATTGCATACTGGGATGCAATGTCAAGAAGAACACTGGGTAGAGTATATATGCTGTAAGAATTTTTGAGAATATGATTTTTAAAAAAATTTGTTTTAACGTTTATTTATTTTTGAGACAGAGACAGACAGAGCATGAACAGGAGAGGGTCAGAGACAGAGGGAGACACAGAATCTGAAACAAGGTCCAGGCTCTAAGCTGTGAGCACAGAGCCCGACGCGGGGCTCGAACCCATGGACCACGAGATCATGACCTGAGCCGAAGTCAGACGCCCAACTGACTGAGCCACCCAGGTGCCCCGAGAATATGATTTTTAATGCATGCTTCAGGGCCAAAGAAAAGCCCTGAATATTTCACAAGTACTTAGAAATATATTCACCTCCTTGTAGACAGAAAAATTAATTGTGAATTACTCTACCTCAGTCTATCAGAATCACAGAAGATAATCACCTGGAATTGTCACTAGCCTGCGGCTCTTCTTTCTTGCCTTTTTCTTTTCAATTGAGGTATTACTGATGCACATTAATTATTTCAGGTGAACAGCATAATAATTTGATATTTGTACATATCGCAAAATGACTACTGCAAAGAGTCTAGTTAACATCGGTTCCCATACCTAGCTATCGTTGTGTGTATATGTGTGTGTGAGATGAGGACGCTTAACATCTACTCTTTTGGCAACTTTCCAGTATGCAGTAAAATATTATTATTATTTAAAAAAATTTTTTTTAATGTTTATTTATTTCTGAGACAGAGAGAGACAGAGCACGAGTGGGGGAGGGGCAGAGAGAGAGGGAGACACAGAATCGGAAGCAGGCTCCAGGCACTGAGCTGTTAGCACAGAGCCCGATGCGGGGCTCAAACTCGTGAACTGGAGATCATGACCTGAGCTGAAGTTGGTCGCTCAACCGACGGAGCCACCCAGGCGCTCCCCCAATAAAATATTATTAACTATAGTCATCATGCTGTACATCTCCATGACTTATACGTATTGTGTAGCTGGAAGTTTGTATCTTTTGACCTCTCCACCCATTTTTTATTAACAATCATGTTTTAATAAGAATAAAATCCCCATTAAAGGTTAACAATTCAACTATATGTCGCTTATAAGGGGTATACCTAAAAGAAAGTAATAAGGTTTGAAGTTAAAAATGGTCAAAGGCATACCAAAGATAGACATATATTACGAGACAACGTAGTATTTAGATACGCTCTAATGTGAAATGTTAACTATTACAAACCTTAGTGTGAAAAATAAGATACTCCTGAAATATACAAAGAAAAAATTATTAACAACTGAAAGAGAAATGGAGAAAATACAAGAGTGGAGGGGGGTGGCACCTGGGTGACTCAGTCAGTTAAGCGTCTCATTCTTGACTTCAGCTCAGGTCATGATCTCACGGTTTGTGTGTTCGAGCCCCACGCCGGGCTCTGAACTGATAGTGCAGAGCCTGCTTGGGATTCTCTCTCCCTTTCTCTCTGCCCCTCCCCTGCTCACTCTCTCTCCCCCCCCTTTCAAAATAAATAAATAAATTAAAAAAAAAATAAAAGACTAGAAAGGGATTTTGATGTACCTGTTTTTCTATCTTTTCCAAATGAAAAGCCTATAAAACGGGTATAAAATGTAAATAAACAAAAACCAAAATAAATACAAATTGAAAATTAATTTTTAAAACATAATAGTATAGCTCATTATCTCTCACAACTATGCAATAAAATTTATAATAAAAATAAAACCATAAAACCTATTCTATTTAGCTCCTTAAAAACTTTAGCAGAACACAATTGAATGGGGTGTATAATACCTTCAAATAGTTATGGTGACGTTATTACATATCATTTCTTTTACATGACATGGTCAAAATTGTACTCAGATGAAACTTCACAGTTTTAATACCTTTATGTAAATGCACAACTGCAAATGCATAAATAAATAATGCATAAGAATTAATACACATAGAACATTTGATATTTATTTTATATATAATATATTTATCATTTATTTTAATATTATACAAGAATTAATATACATATTATACATAAATAATATATAAGAAGATTAAGGAACCATAGGAGAATATGTGTACAACTTGATACTAATATATTTTACATACTGGACAAAGTAGATGTTTCTCTAGGGTGCAAATTATAAAAATATATTCAATGAGAAGTAGAATTATTGAGTAGATCAGAACCTGTGGGGGGGAATAATAGAATAAGCTAGGTTTGGGCCCCCCAATTTCCCTTCCAAACTGCAAGGAACAATTATTTCTAAGTTCACGTAAACTGTTATCTAGAATAAAAATGAAACCGATTTTATTAATTCTATTCATCAAGGTAGCATAACCTTGATGTGACAGGTGCCAAAAATTGGACAAAAAAAAGAGAAAACGGTAAATCTGTGTCGCATTTAAGTGTTAATACAAAATCCCTGAATAAATGAATGTATTCTTAGAATGAATTCAGCAGGATTTTGAGATTTCATCCACCCCTACAGATTCAGGTTTCATTTAGGATTGTAAGAGTGTCTCCAAACGTATCGGTATAATTCATTGTATCTATAGAACAAGAAGCAACGTTATCTTATCAGAGCCAATGATCCCCTGCATGATGAATGCAAAATTCAGCATCTGTTCTTGATTAAAACAACGTGTAGCAAGATGGACACAGAATATGTTAACCCCCCCCCCCCAAACAGCCTCATGTTCTGTGGTGAAGTAGTGAAAAGTATTTCTTTAAATGCGGGACACAGCAAGGTTACCCACCATTACCATTGTTATTTATTTTTCCGAAAGAGCCAGCAAATGCCATTAGACAAGAAATCAAAATATGCCATGTAAATATTGAGAAAGGAGAAATAAAATGGTTATTTGTAGACGGTAGGAGTACGGACTTACAAAATAGAAAGGAGTCAACTTCACAGCTGTCAGAAATAGTAAGAAAATGGTAAGAAAAGAAAAATAAAATGTGAAAACTCTCTCCCAGAATTACGAAAAGTAATTGCGGCGCAAAAATCCTATCTCTAACAATATGCTTGGGAAGACTTGCCTTACATGAGAAACTAAAATTCTATTGACTGACATGATAAAAAAAGGCTCGCATAAATGAAGAGATTGCAGCACTCTTGGATGGCAAGACTCGGTAATGATAAAGACATTAACATTCTCCAAAGTCGAAACAAATAGACTTAATCAAATTTCAATAAAACCACAAGGAGGATTTGGAACGTAACATTGTTTTAAATAATCCACTAGGAAGACTAAACACTCTGGAAGGCTAGGGGAGTTTTGAGAATAGAAACGAGACCTAACAGATACTGTGCTATAAAGCTGCCGGCATTATGACACTAGGACAAGAGTCAGACTTGTTGGAGCACAATGTGAAAAGGAAGCAGAAATGGATATATACGTGACCGTGGGTAGGGGAGCCTCTGGTGGCCTTACCCTGGCAGCAGGAAGTATGAGGGGATAACGAACGCATTTTCAATATCATAATAAACAAAACCTAAGCAACCCCCGCCCTCAGTGTCACAATAACTAACATATAGACACCTGACATATGTCTTAATAACTAATAACATAATAACTAACGCAGTCAAATAAATTTGAAAGATAGATGGCAGACAACCCAATTGATGAACCCTCTTATTAAATAGTCAAGGTTAACCTTCTGAATACACAAAAGAGCTTTTCTACAGCAGTAAGAAAAACAGGAAGACATCCCAATAGACATGTTGCGAAAATCTCACGGAAGAAAAAACATGGGTGAAAAATTTCAAACCGAAGAAATCAACGAATGCAAATAAAAGCATACAGTTTATGCCAGAATTATGAAATGAATAAGAATAATCAGCATTTCTCGTCTTCGGGAAAACAGACATTTTCTCCTCCATGGTTGTGAGGAATACGAATTGTACAACCTTTCCGCGGAGAAACGGATGTATACGCATGGGCGTGTGTGTAGATATAGCAAGCACTCTAAACACGTATCTTCCTTTGATCCAACAATTTCATCTATAAGATTTCCTAAGGTAGGGGCGCCTGGGTGGCGCAGTCGGTTGAGCGTCCGACTTCAGCCAGGTCATGATCTCGCGGTCCGTGAGTTCGAGCCCCGCGTCAGGCTCTGGGCTGGTGGCTCAGAGCCTGGAGCCTGTTTCCGATTCTGTGTTTCCCTCTCTCTCTGCTCCTCCCCCGTTCATGCTCTGTCTCTCTCTGTCCGAAAAATAAATAAACGTTGAAAAAAAAAATTAAAAAAAAAAAAAAAAAAAAAGATTTCCTAAGGGAAAAAAGTAAATAATCTGGTTCCTTTAGAGATACTAATGACCTTTGTTTCCCAGGCCTTTTTTTCCTTAGCATTTCAAGCAAATTTATTTCTTGTCATAGCATCAGAACAATTCTGAGTGACATTTTCTCCTTCACCGTTGTTTCATGGGCTGTAAATTCTAATCCACGCGGCTCAAAAGCCACAGTTCACAATTTTCAAACATTTTCAGTGATGTTCCTTGAACGAAGAAAACAAACTTCAAGATGATCTATCTATCTATCTACACACTCTAGGAATAATCTAAAACTTTTCAGTCTAATACAGAAAGTCTATTATAAGATATAGGAGGACATGACCCAGGTTTTAATTTGAGTTAAAAAACAAACAAACAAACAAACTAAACTGAACTAGATGAAAAACAAACCATTAGTTGTGATTTAATTTGGCAGGAGGACTGGAGTATTGGTAAGTGTTTGGGGTGGGGGGGGCGCTCACACCATCTTTTCTTAGTTCTGATGTCACATGGGCGCGTTCTAGGGAAGGGTCTTAGCCGAGGAGAAGGCAGAAAATCACAGAAGTGGCGCGGGGGACACGAAGCACCAGGAGTTGCAAGATTTTGAGTGACACTTGTAATCTGTTTCGTGGTGAGAGAATTGTGGAGGCCCACGTTGTGGTCTGTGGGAAGCGAAAATGCTACACGATGCGGGAGTGCTATGTCACTGACAGTGTAATATTAATTTATTGCAAGTAAGCAGCCATTACCGGGATTCATAAAAGGGGATAATTAATGGTATTGTTCGCTTTTTAAAAAATTGGAAAATAAATGGCCATTTACTAGTTGTTTTGAAATGCTAATGAATTATGGTGGGATCATTTCCAGTGAGTCAAGTTTACATCCCCAGAAGCTCGTTTTGCACGTACAGTTCAGAACCCAAGTCAATAGGGCTCATGCGCAGATCTTCTCAAAATGTATTAAATGGAAATGGAAAGTTGTTCACTCGAGAGATTTCCTTCACCTTCTCAGCCAGGGCTCATCACAGGGCAAGGTGAGCATGAATCCCCTGGGAACATCATTTTTCAGTTTTTTTTTTTTTTTTCTTTTTTAAGGAACCTAGTCCATATTGGAAAAAAATATTGACAGGATGGTCTATAACATGAGGGTGGGAGGGAAAGAAAGAATCAAAGAGAATCAAAGAGGGAAAAAAAAAAATGAAACAGAAAGGGTTAGTCTCCCTCTTCCTCCCTCCCCTGTCATTGTCTGTCCTTCCTTCCCACCTCCCGGCCCTCCCCACCGATGCAGACAAAGGGACCAGTCGAAGCTCCTCCTGGAGCAGCTGATCCCAAGGAAGCGGGGAGGGCCGGGGGAGCCCCCACAGCGGGCACATCTGTCACTCAAGAAGTGTCGCCTGCCTTGGCCTGTCCGGCGCAAAATCGGAATGGGAAATGCACTGGTTCAGAATGGTATAGAGACAGACCGCTAGGTGACTGAGTGAGATCTAGGCCAGTCTGGGAAGGGGGTGCAGGCCTGTCCCGCTAACTCCTTCAAAGAGAGCTTTCATTGCTAACAGAAGAGCTTCCATGGCGAATGTGTGCCTGCATATAGACGCAGAGGCTTGCACACATCCCCAACCCCCATCCCCTTAATCCCTTCTCTCACCTGTTTTGGACCTATTTCCCCCAGTTCACATATAAGAATACTAGCTTTTGTGCAAACCTGTCTTCTCGTGCCAAGGCCTCACTGTTCACCACTGGAGAATCGAAATAAACAGCCTTGTCCCACCCCCACTCTGGCTCAGTAAAACCAATTACCAGTTGAGCACAAAAGTGCCCAGTGGAAAACAAATAAACAAACAAAAAACCCTCAAACCTTGGAGCAGTCCCACGTTCGTTCGGGAGGGCAGCAAAGGCTTTGATTTGCAAAGGTCCAGAGCTGGAGAGATTCTTTCTTTCTTTCTTTCTTTCTTTCTTTCTTTCTTTCTTTCTTTC
>NW_024412441.1:24158656-24159255 GCF_014898765.1 Herpailurus yagouaroundi | reverse complement strand
TTCTTTCTTTCTTTCTTTCTTTCTTTCTTTCTTTCTTTCTTTCTTTCTTTCTTTCTTCCTTTTTAAATTAGCAAAGGCACACTGCTCCCTGGGAACAGAGAGGATGCCGGGAGCCCCTGGGACAGTGGGCCACCTCCCTCACTTCCGTGGCGAAAGGCAAAAGCTGCTTTAATTGTCAAAGTTTATTTTTTCACAGCAGACTTTAGAGGAAGACCCTTGGCAATCCGCACTTTGAAGATTTATACACGGCAGTTACCAACTCGACTTTTATACATTTGAAATAAAAATAGCTCAGCAGCAATTTGCTTCTTTTTGACTCTTGTTTTAAAACTCATTTCTCTCCTACCTTTGAAGTGCAGAGAACTCTCTTAGTCACCAGCCTTTTTGGATGGCAAAATGTTAATCATAAGAATTTATTTTCTGTGCTAACAAATGTTTTCCTCGGAGACTTTTTTTTTTTTTTTTTTTTTTTTTATCATTTAGACAGAACTTTTTAAAACGATATAAATTAAATCAGATTGTTGGGAAATTTCCCTGGGGAATAACATCTTCATTTATAAGATTCTCCTGATCACTGCAATGCTCGAAGAGCAACCCCC
>NW_024412441.1:24085854-24158556 GCF_014898765.1 Herpailurus yagouaroundi | reverse complement strand
GAGAGCAGAAAATACTTACCACTAAGACATTAAGTCAAAGAGTATTTCCTTCCAGGGAGATCTTACCCCAGCGCCCTAAGAGGCAAATTATAATTATAGTAATCAGGTGACAAATTGAAAACCAAACCCAAAACAGCCTCTGTACTTTTAGGCATGTCTCCATTCAGCCCAAAGTTTCTTCCAGTTGCATACGAAAGATTATGAGGCGTTTCTCCGGAGCTCTGATCAGCAGATTTGCTATGTGGATTTAGATCAATTTTTTCTTATGGCAAATCTATATGTTATTCTCCGTCTTCATTTGGTGCTATTTGCTGAGTGGCTGTTACTCAGGGGCAAAGGTCGCTCTCTGGCGGCTGAAGCAGCCAGGCAATCTTTTACTCCTCACGAGAGGAGTGTGAGATATTAAATCACACTTGACGTACCTGAGGCACAGTAACTTCATCCATATTTTATCTGCTGTAAATTTAATACCACAGCACTTTTTAGGGTGATGTATTTATTAACTGGCTGGGGATGAGCAGTACAGAAATTCAGTTTGTTCAGGAAAATAAAATGAAGACAGTCTGACAAGTTTATGAAGTAAGCACAATGGCTATTTATTACTTTTTAAACACACGGTTTGCTGAAATGTCTTTAGCAGTGTTTGTTCAATAAATGCATAATGCTTTCTAAATCATCCCCGGTTTTTTTTTTTTTTTCCTTTGAATTTTAATAAAGTCTTTTTCTCTTAAAGCAACCGACCTGCTGGCCCCCACTGCTCGTGGCCTTGGTTTTGGACGGCTTACCCTGGGGCTCTTCAGGGAGAGAACCACAGCTTTGTTCCGCATGGACCGCCCTGCGGAATTGTGGGAAATGGAATCACATTTAGACCTGCTACAGCCAGTCTCCTGCCCCATCAGTCAGGTGCTAAAGTATTGCAGAGTGACACTTACCAAGAGCACTGCTGTTCTCCATTATTTTTGCCAAACTTTTCAGCCTTTCTTTTCTTTCTTTCCTCCCAGCCTCGCTCCTTTCCTTCCTTCCTTCCTTCCTTCCTTCCTTCCTTCCTCCCTCCCTCTTTCTTTCCTTTCTCTCTCTCTCCTTTCAACACGCTGCATGTTCCACAGCATGCGTGTTCCTAAATGCTTCTCTTACCTGCGCACAGATTACAGGCTTTGCTCCTGTGAGCCACAGGCCCGCCCTACTTGCCCTTTCTCTGTCTGGTGTCATGAGAAGTCAGCTCTTCACCGAAAGGGAGAATGACCTCTCTGTGGGTCTGTAGAATCATTAAGTCTGATGAACTTTCTTTTCCTTCCCTTTCACGAAAGATAAAATCGTGAGGACTTGGGCCAAGCCGAGCTTCTGTTGAGTTCTAGCGAGTGGGAACAGCATTCTTGTGGTTAGAAAAGTTGCTTTCCTCTTTTCATTTGTGGATCCTTTTCTTTGGTGCCCAGGTGGTCACCGGCCGGCAGCCGATATCTCTTAAGGAACCAAGAAGGCTCTCTACTTTACCACTGGGATTATGCTGAAGGGTCCTGACTCCATAAAACGGGACCAGAACAGCGGTTCTGGAAGCGTGTTTCGGACCACCAGCAGCCGCACGCCTTGGGAACTTGTTGGATGGGCCCATTCTCTGGCCCTACCCACTAAATCAGGAGGGAGGGGGAGGGGGTGTGTGTGTTGGGGGGGGGATGCGGGGGACAGGGGTCCAGGTTTTCACAAGCCTCCCAGGTGTTGCTGATGACTGTGCAAGTGTGAGACTCACTGGACTCAAGTCTTGAAGACCCGCAATGCGATATCCGTGTCCTTGATTTGCCCCCCGCCCCCACCGCCCCCATATAGCAGACTTCTGGGAGGCTCTGCTGTCTCATGATCCTCGGGGAGTGAGCACAAATTTGACTGCCGTTGGAAATACTGCTCTGACAAAGTACATTCCAACGCCAGATACAAATACTGTTTTGGATTACTCAGTATATTTAGAATCGTCTCTTGGCCTGGCTTATTGTAAGATGACTCAGTCCTGTTTTAGGAAGGGGATGGGCAAGGAAACTGATATCAGTACATCTCTTTAAAAGTTACCTCCGAACAATTTTTTTTTTTTTTTTTAATGCAGTGATGATGTGCTCATTGACGCCCTTTTGGTCTTCATAAAGCGTTTTCTCCCATAAATACGATCTGACGATTCTCAGGGCACATTTCAATTCAATGGGGTATGCACCGTCTCCTTCCTGACCCCCCACCACCCCCCCCCATGGTATGATTTAAAAATAAACAGAATACGTAAATCGGGAATGCTTCAAACTTCTCTTTTATCACCATTTAAAAATATATTAGCTCTTTTTACCTTCCTAAGTGCATCATTCCAAACCGCATTTTGATTTTTTCCTTGATGTTTGTCCTCTCTGCAGCACCGGAGGATGCAAATCTCCAGATCACACTGCTGCCTCCGACTGAGTGTATCCAATCAAATTATCGGAACGGGTAGCTTTGAATCTTGCACTCTGAGGGAGCTGGTTGCGTCATAGTTGATGTGTCAAGAAAATAGGGTTACTATAGTACTGGGAATTCACGCAAGACCCCGAATTCACCTCCAAAATTTTGGGCTCCATCTGGGTTTCACAGTTTAGACCTTAGCTAGAGCTAGAATCTGGTGTCTGACCTGAATTGTTTCTTTTAACTATAAAATGTGTTTGTCTTAAGAAGGTCACATTGAAAGGAAGGGAAACACACCGTGATCCGACCAGAGAGAAGTTAAATGAGTTCCCAGAGCCTAAAGCTCTGAGATCTGTTAGTCCCTTTTATTCCAGGCTGACAACCAAGCATTCTTTAATAACCACAACAGCACTGTGAGAGCTTTTACGTGTATACATATTACACATCTTACACATTACCCCATCTTTATAATTCTGAACTCCAGCGAAGGAAGGCAGAAGGGGGAAACCTGCTCATTAGGGTGGCCTGTTATATAAAGCAGTTTTCTTTTCCATACGGCTGATTGTGATGCGATTGTGGCTCGTGGAATCGATTGTGTTGGTCATGATCTGCATTAAGAAATTAAATTGCAGAAACTAGACTAAACTAAAATGGAACCCTATAGAAAAGAACAGAATACATTCTGGTGTATAGTGAGGTTAAGTCTTATTTCCAGAAAATGTCTTAGTAGAAGTGTGTATATGAGTGTTTGTAAAAACACTGGCAATAAGAGTATTGTCTAGTTATACTTACTGGGTTTTTTTTATTAGTGATTTGTCTGCATCTTTTTGCCTTTCACAACAACAGCAAAACCATAACAAAGCCCCCCAGAACAAATTCAGACTAGAGGTTGCTGGAAGGAGAGGGGTCTGTCTAGGCAGGGTTTAAGCACAAAGCCTAAGACTAGTCTGCCGATACCTCGACTCGTTCGTTCATTTGTGAACCTTGAGGAAATTAATAAAAATTCTCTATGCCTCGACTTCCTTATCTGCGAAATGCCACTCACAATAGAACCTATCTCTTAAATTATTATGAGGATTAAATCGGCTAATACATGTGCTTCGAATAGTATAAGTACCACATACAATGTTAGCTATTCATGTAAATATTATCTACATTTAATGTATGCCAACTATGGATAAGACACAGTGCTAGGTTCATGGGGTATCCAAAATGGTCCTCCATTTTAATCAATGACCCCTCATAGAAGGGCCATTCAGATAACGTTTCTTACAATTTTTTTTAATGTTTCTTTATTTCTGATAGAGAGAGAGAGAAAGCATGAGCGGGGGAGGAGCAGAGAGAGGGCAACACAGAATCCAAAGCAAGCTCCAGGCTCTGAGCTGTCAGCACAGAGCCCGACGCGGGGCTTGAACCCGCAAACTGTGAGATCGTGACCTGAGATGAAGTCGGACGCTTAACCGACTGAGCCACCCAGGCGCCCCCAGATAAAGTTTCTATATATTACCTTGGACATAAGTCAAAATGAAGGGGATGCCATCCATATTTGTTCATTGAAGAAGTATCTATCTATCTATTTATCTATCTATCTATCTATCTATCAGTTATCTATCATCTATCTATGTATTCTGGGAAAAAGAAAGAAACGTCAAGACTTCTGACCTTAACGGATATTAAGAATATGCCAGCCTTGCCAAACTGGGTGACCTTTCTCAAGACTTCACCTCGTACCGTGATCTTCATCTGTGAAATGGAGATTTGGGCTATTACTTCCAACGTCTCCTCTGCTGTGGACTGAATTGTGTCCCCTAAAATTCATATGCTGACGTCCAAACTTCGGTGCGACTATATTTGAAGACAGGGCTTTTCAGAGATAATTAAGGTTAAACTAGGTCATCAGGGGGGACCCTAATTCTTCAGGATTGGTGTTCGTCCAAAGAGGAAGAAATGTGACAGATCCTTCTCTCTCTGTCTCCACGCACACAGAGGAAAGGCCATGTGAGGACACAGAGAGAAGCCACCCGCTTGAAAGCCAGGAAGAGCGGTCTCAAGGGAAATCGAGTTGGTTGGAACCTTGATCTTAAACTTCCAGCTTCCAAAACTGTGAGAAAATAAATGTCTGTTGTTTAAGCCACCCAGTTTGTGGTATTTTGCATGGCAGCCCCAGCTGACTAAGACAACATCTGACTCTGAGGTTTTAAATGGCTGCAAACATGTGGCAATGGGCAGTTTCTACCCTCTCTCTTTCCCTGACTGTCTCAGTTCCGTGACTTGAGAGTCCTCCTTCTGGGATGGGAGTTGGTCCAGAAACACGCGCCTGGACCTTTGTGTAAGTGGAAATGCACAGTCTTTTAGGATGGAATAATTCTCTCACTGACTTCTGTACCCTGACACTCCCCTCTAACTAACTGGTAAAGTCAAGGCTTTAGGGATATAAAAATTTGCTTTTTCCACAAAACGAATGGCCGAGGAGAATTTTAGTGAACTTTATAGACTCGTATTTCTCAAGACAAGACAATGCCTGTGCTGGGTTTACTATTGTTTCCCCCAAATCCACATTCTGGAATCTGTGAATGTGACCTTGTTTCAGAGATCCTCTGGGAAGGATAGCTTAAATAAATTTAAGATGAGGCCGTACGGGGACCTAAAAGTAAGTTATAAGAAGAGGGACGTTTGGTCACAGATGTACAGGGGAGAATGCCACATGAAGACAGAGGCTGAGATTGGAATGATTTTTTGTTGTTGCTGTTGTTTTAGAGGGAGAGGGAGCGAGAGCGAGAAAGAGCACAGGTAGGGGGCTGGGGGAGGCAGAGGGAGAGGGAGAGAGAGAACCCCAAGCAGGCTCCGTGTTCAGTGCCGAGCTCGACATGGGGCTCGATCCCATGATCTTGGGATCATGACCTGAGTCAAAATCAAGAGGTGGATTCTCAACCAACTGAGCCACCCAGATGCCCCAGGAGTGGCGTTTTTAGAAGCCACAGAACACCGGGAATTTCTGGCAACCACCAGGTACTAGAAGTGTCCAGAAAGGATTCTCCCTTGGAGCTTTCAGAGGGAGGCTCATTTCCTTGCTGACACCTTGGCTTTGAACTTCTAGCTTCCAGAACAATGAAAGAATGCCTCTCCACTGTTTTAAGCCACCCCGTTTGTGATAATTTGCTATGGCAGGCCTAGGAAACTAATGCAATGCTTAAGAAGAGTGGCCGTATTGTAGAAATATACGTGCAAATGATTTACGTTTTGAAGCAATATATAAAATTGGGTACAAAGCAACTGCCCCCTCCCCAATTATAAAGCTTCCCAATCAACACATGCAATGATTGTAGGTCAAAATGGCCCTAACACAATGCCAAAAAATGCATTGTTATTCCTTTTAGAAATATCTATCGGCTCCCCACTAGGGGTCAAGCAATATGCAATTTTACATTACAGGGACACAGTAGGCCTAAATAAATCTGAGAAGTTGTTTCCACATCCCTTCTCCTGGAGCAGAGGACACGATTGACCCTGGTAAACTGAGGAACCATCAACTCCGCACTTGGTAAAGAAGGAACCTTTGCACTAGCTGGGGGAGAAAGAGATGTGGCGTTTGAAAGGGAAGGTCCTACGTCTTTGCTTTATGTATCAGATGTCTTTATTCAATGTGTAGGTGTCTCCGCCACGCTTTTCTCATTTTTTTTTTTAACGCGAAGAAATCTGAAGTTCAAGGCTTGTTTACGTGTCACCAAAGACCCAATGCCCATCACACTTTGGCTGAAGAGTGGCGATTCAGGGATGCTGAAGACGCTCTTTGTGGTCAGAGAGGATACCGGGCTGAGGGCATGAGACGTACATGAAAATTAAAAAAAAAGTATAGAACGTGAAAAACAAATCCAGAAAAAGGCCAGTGATAGTAACGATCACCTTTGCAGGAGGCCTCCAGCCCGCATCACACCTGAGCAGCAGTGTGGATTCTGAAGGGGAGGAAGCGGGGTGGGGGGAGCAGGGTCACCAGCCTGCCTCTGTGGTGTCAGGACCCTGCAGTTGCCCGATGTACGGTAGGAAGGGACTTCGACGGGACGGGCACTGCAATCTGGGACCGGTTTGGCTGGATGAGGTGCGGACGTTTCGTGTAGGAATCTATTCTTTCCCCGGTGGCGACTGCAACGAAAGGGGGAATTCAAACGTGTTCTCTCCTCCCGAGATGACTCTTGCCACACATCCCGTTGCTGGAGACGGCGATGACCGCGGCCGGGGACCCAAAGGGAGCTGTTTCCTTCGTCTGGAGTTCCGGAGGTTCAGGACTCAGCGGTGTGCGGGAGACCGTTGAGGTTCAGGCAAAAGCCGGATCGCTACAGGAGTTTCATTTTCTCTTAAAACGGCACTTGGCCGAAGCACCTGCGAGTTTCGTGTAGAAGAGGTAAGGTGAGAATGAAGGTGCCCATGACATTGCTAGGAGTTCGGTGCACACCTGGGGCTCTGACGCTGACCTGCGGAGCTCATCTGTCCCCAGCACACCCCGGGGCAGTGCCTGTGACACACTCCCCATCTCGTCACAGGGGACACGTTGAGTGCGGGGCGGGGAGTTGAGTGTTTTGTACCGAGGTCTGAAACAGGGATCTGGAAGCCCCTTAACCACACCGGCCTTCTCGATGTACATTCCTGGGCTGACCTGCCCTGCGGTCATTTCATGCTCTGCTTTCAAGTTTGGGGGCCACGCTCGCTGAATTAACTTCTGCCGGGGAAGGCCTGGGAATCTGCATTTTGACAAGCCTTCCCAGGTGACTCTTGCAGGTTCTCAGAGGCTTGAGGGTCACCGAGCCACACTTCGCGGCGTGGCACGGAGGGGAGCTCGGGACGAAGCCGCCTCCGTGTGTGTGTGTCCCCTCCATCCCGCGTCATGAACCGCGAGGGAGAGACGGCCGGTAAAGTCATCGTCATTTTTATCCAGGAGGATTTGAGTAGGGGGATGGGAAGGGAGGTGAGAGGCAAAGGGGACCCAAAGAAGGAGCAAAGGAGAAAAAAGAAAAATCTATACGATGAGAAAGGCAAATGAAGCAAAGAGATGATATGAATGGGCCATTGAAGGGGCAGGAGAGGAAATGTGACAGGGCCCTCTCCTCAAGAAAAAGGGAGAGAAGATCAAATATTTCCACTCCGTGGGTTCTCCTTCGTTCCCCCCACCAGTTCCCCACTTTCTACCTCCCTGCCTTCAGCAGAGATGGCGAGGGGGTAGAAAACTTCACGGGCCAAAGCGAGAGAGGGTGGCCCAGTGTTGTCCTGCCTGTCAGAGGGCCACGAGGATAAAAAGAGCCTCCTCTCCCTGTCCACCCAGACAGGGATGATGGCAAAACGCTGAATCAACAGGCAACGTTTTCCTTCCTTTACAATTCAGCTCACGTTAGAGAATCAGGTTCCCTGGTTGCCTTGGGGAACCCTCTTCGGGGTTTTGATGAGCGGCACCCCTTTGATACGCACCCCTATCTAATAATCCCTGGGCTACATCATCTCGAGGGCCCTTTTTCTTTTTACTCTGACAATCGATCTTTGCCAAGCATTCTTAGGACAAGTGTCATAGGTGTGCGGGGAGGAATTTCATTCTGCTCTGGGATCGAAAATAGAAAGCCCCGCGTGTGTCTTATATGTAGGCCAGTGTCGTCCTCCCACGCTGTCTGTGCCGCTGTTTGTTTTAAGCACGGCCTAATTTCATGTCGGGAGTGGGTCTGGGAAGGCAGTCATTCTCTCTCCGAAGACGATGGGATTGGACGTATTGCAATCTGCTCTGGGGATGAGAAGAAACCTTTAAATGCTGTGTTCCCCAGGGGCACCTGGGTGGCTCAGTCCGGTAAGCGTCCGACTTCGGCTCAGGTCATGATCTCTCGGTCCGTGAGTTCGAGCCCCACGTCGGGCTCTGTGCTAACAGCTCAGAGCCTGGAGCCTGTTTCAGATTCTGTGTCTCCCTCTCTCTGACCCTCCCCTGTTCATGCTCTGTCTCTCCCTGTCTCAAAGATAAATAAAACGTTAAAAAAAATTAAAAAGAAAATGCTGTGTTCCCCAGAGGCCTTCAGCTCTGGTGAAACCGAGCATTTGTGCTCCGGTGAAAAATAAGCTTCAAAAAGAAAGCGCCCGGTGAGTGGGGGGAGGGGGAAGCACGAGCCATTCAGTTTTTGATCAGCGGGATGAACTGATACACTTTAGGCCAGGGAGATGTCAGTCAGCCCAGCTTGTGCCGAAAGGACCACACGGCAAGCAGCAAGTGGCAGAAGAGGGGGGCAGGGAAAAGTGGATGGCAGGAAGGAAGGGCTCCCCGCAGGTGCTGCTGGAAGCTGCTGGGGGCTTCTAGGGGCCTTGCTGTCTCATGCTGTGGGAGTGTGAGGCTGACGGCCACCACGAGGGGTGAGGTGGGGAAGTTCTGCTTTGTTGAAGGCTGCTGTGGTCTGAATGTCAGTGTTCCCCTAAAATTCGTATGTTGAGACCTAATCCCCAATGTGACGGTAGGGCCTTGGGGACGTGATTAGGTCATGAGGGCGGCGCCATCATGAATGGAATTAGCGTCCTTTATAAAAGGGACCCCAGAGAGCGAGGGGGAGTCCTCCCATCATGTGAGGACTCAGGGAGAAGAGGGCCGTCCGTGACCTAGGAAGCTGGCTCTCACCAGACACTGAGTCTAACGGCACCATGATCTTGGATGTCCCAGCCTCCAGAAATCTCGGCAATAGGTTGGCAATAAGACCCTCAGTTTTGGATGTTTCTGTTGTAGCAGCTGGAGAAAACTAAGACAGGGACTCTGAGGAACCGCTCCTCCTCACCCTTGACCCAATTCTTTCTCTCTCTGAGACCCTGCTTGAAGGCCTTTTTCCACTGGCCTGATGTGTGTAGACAAGGAAGTGGTTTTTGGCAAGGGCGGCCTCAAAACGGCCTCTCAGACTTTTTGTGCCGGCACGAGCTTGGAAGGTGGTGCGTGTGCAAAGGTATATACCCACGTGCAAATACTGCGTGTATGTATCGGGCCAGGCTGCCTGGGCGGGGTGCCCACCGTGTGCCCACTCCCCCTGTAGACCCCCCCCCCCCGTCTTAGTCTGCTCAGGCTGGCATCACAGAGTGCGCACGTTGGGGGGCTTAAACAGCAGGCATTCACTTCTGGAAGTTCTGGAAGCTTCAAGTCCAGGATCAAGGTGCCAGCTGATTCGGCTCCTGCCTGAGGAGGGCTCTCTTCCCGAGTTGCAGGTGGCTGACTTCTCGGTAGGTCTTCCTACGGCCTCCCCTCAATGTGTGAACATGGAGAGAGAGAGAGGGAGCGGGGAGGAAAGGGGGGAAGGAGAGGAGAGGGGGAAAGGGAGGGAGAGGGGTCCTCTTCTATAAGAAGGCCACTTATAAAGGCCAGTTATCCCATCACGAGGGCTCCGCTTTAATGGCCTTATATCTCCCAAAGGCCCCATCCCTAAACACCATCCCGCTGGGGGTTGCAGTTTCCACATATCAATTTTGAGGAGACACAACATTCAGTCCATTATCCTAACCACAACCTGAGAGGCTGACAGGAGTCCGCCAACATACCCCTGAGTCAGTGGGGCTCTGAGGGTGACGGAGCAGAGCTGGAATTGGAGCCTACTTGGTCTTTAAAGCCGCACGTTTTCTGCTAACCCATTTCAATTCTCCAGTGTGGGGCCTCTGAACTGGTTGTTTAGGAAGCGCACAAATGACACAAGTATTTGTTCTCTGTGTTGGTGTCTATCAGAAATAGCTCAAAACTAGGCATTCGGGCTCTGAACCAGGTTGCATCCCATTCACTTCTTGTCTCAGTGTCCCAGGCTTGCCTGCCTTCCTTCCTTCCTTCCTTCCTTCCTTCCTTCCTTCCTTCCATCTCACCCACTCACTGCCTTGTCAGTTGGGTCTCCTTTCCTGATCCTCATCTCCTGACTTGGTGAGGTTATCAGGCACATAGCCTTGTATGTGCCCCACTTGACTCCTGTCACAGCTGCCTTCCAGGCACCCAGATGATTCATGTCACTCTTGAACTTTGCTGCACGTTAGGGTCTCCTGGGGACCCTTTGAAAGATCCCCGTGCCCAGGCCCAACCCGACACGGATTAATTCAGAATCTGTGGATGATGGACTGTGGGAGAGGGAAGAGTTTTCCTCCACCCTCTTAGGGTTCCTGGTTGTGTCTACCACTGGAATTGACAGAAACAGAAGAATGTGAGAAAAGCACACACATTTATTTAGTGTAAGTTTTACATGATATGAGAGGCTTCCCAAGGAAAGGAAGACACAAAAAACAGTTCAACCTAAGCATTTTTGTGGTAGGTTTCATAAAGAGTCAACCGTTGTGGAAGTGTTCACATGTCGAGGTGCCATATTTTGGGGGTGGTGTTTCCTGAACCCCATCAGGATCCAGGCCTCAGCATTTCTCAGTGCTCCCCAGCTGATTGCGACACGCAGCCAACTTTGAAAACCAGGGCAGAATGTGATAGGTGACTGGGGCTTTCCAAATACCTTTTGTTGAGCATCTACTTCGTGCCAGGCACTTGGAAGACAAGGATGAACACCCTCACTACCACACACGCTGAAGGTGGAGGAGAGCTATAAAATGCAAATCACAGTGTTTCTCACCTACTCACCTTGCTGGAGTACCTTGAATTAAAGTGTTTTTAATCTTCGTAAGTGTATGGCCCGGTTTTGCTCATCCGTGATGATGGGGATGGGGAGCCGTAAATAGATGAGCTCCACAGATCATTTGTTTTTCTTATTACACCATTACCTTTGACCTCTTTCCTCATCACGCCTCCAACAAAAGCTGCCGATGTGCCGCACAATTGACTCATTTGAGCCTCATTTCTATCTTTCTCGCGCACCCTTTCGTGGAGGCGCTCGTGAGGATTAAGTCACCCCAAAGGTAGGCAGCAGCAGGGGGCACGCAGAGATTTCAAGAGCCTGCACCATCTGCCCGGATATGCTCAAGATATCTCCCAAGTTTTATTTACTTTCAAGGAGTTAATCACAATAATATTCAAGGAGGGGGGTGCTGTTGGTGTGAGTGTTTATGTTATATCATCATAGAGTTTTATTTGATTGTCTTTCACTGTTGCAGTCCAACCACCGAGCTCAAAGTAGGGCATTCATGGTTGATGGCGCCTGACCATCCTGTCAAGTTCAGAGTCCCACCAGAGCACACAGGTTTGACTGTTGGTAGCCATTCGGCTTCAAGCTTTTGGTAATACCCCAACTCAGGGCTTTTCCAGACCCATACCCGGGGTCTCACCATTTTCTGGGCTGGCGAAACTTGCTCTGACTCACATTAGCTCTGCAAGCCTCTATTTCCCCGTTTCTCAACTGGGAAGGTTTCCCCAGTACTCAGGAAGGTGTGTGGATTGAATGGGATGAAGCACGTAAAGGTGTGGAGCCTAACACCCGCCCTGGCACCTGAGCCCACAGCCAGTGCGAAGAGGGATCCCGTCTCTTTTCCTTGTGTCATCTCCCTTTTGACTTCTAGAACTGAGAAAACTTAGGCTGCCAGTTGCTTCCAATGGCAAAAGCTCCACAACTTGTTCCGTTCCTTTAGCACTTCTGAGGGCATTTGTAGAAGAAAACAAAAGGCGGACCTGAAATTAATTAGCTTTGCGCAGCTCCTGACACTCAAGAACTTCAACCCGTTCAGGGGCCTCAACTCCTCTGTTCAAGACTTTTTCAGCCGAAGGGCTTCAATCATCATTGTTTATTCGATGACGTGAGCACTCCTGGCAGAGAGTCATAAAATGGCACCTGAACAAAACAGGGAAAAGTCCAGGATAATGGATTTTACAAATAGAAGCAATATTTGAGCAGGATTTCTAGCCAGAAGGCAAATATCCAGAGGTTCAGGCTTCTGGAGAAGAAAGGGGAAGACAAGGCAAGAAAATGGCAGCAGAAGCTTTATTAATAAGCTGCAAGACTGGCTCAAAACCCAGGGGCAGCTCTCGGTCCCACCCGTCGTGCCCACTGGCTGATGGCTGGGAGAACCCGGCAAGAGCAGGTGGGTGGTGCCCGTGGTCTCAGCAGGACAAATGAGAGAGATCTTTCTGCTAATGTCTCGACCACGAGTCCACTCTACAGAGAAGTGCCTCATTCCGCTTTCCAGATCTACCTGAGTGCCTGTACATGTCAATAGAATGGCTATTTTTGTTAAACAGAGCTTAACTATTTCTGAAACAGCCATTTATTTGTGAAGACTATTTTATGTTAATTTAATTATAAGAAAATTGAAAAGTGTAATACATAGCTAAGCCCTTAAGGCCGGTTAATCTATTTGGATTGTAACAAATATAATTTTTATTAGCTCAGCCTATTTGGATGGTAACGAGTATAACCTTTCCATAGACATTACAGACTCTGAGTTATGGTCTATTTTTATGTAAAACCAGCCTTGAGTAGAATAAAAAGAAAGTTCTTTTATCTGTCATTGTGTTATGGAATCATTATATTAATGAGAGTAGAATCTGAGCCATTCCTATTATCTTAGAGTGGAGCTCGTGTCTTCTCTAGGTGTGATTGAAAAAAAAAAAAAAAACCCAGGTAGTTACGAGAAAAACGATCAGCCTTATAGAGAGGTAAGATATTCTGAAACCTCCCTTGGGTAAAATATGCTGATTTTCAAGAGGGTGAATTACTCATTTTTTCCAGCCAATCAGACTATCTCTCCAGAACCTCAACTATCTTGGAACATAGGAGAGTGCTTGAAAAGAAGTACAAAAAAAAAAAAAAAAAAAAAAAAAAAAGACTCTGAGAGGTCACAATGGTGTCAGATAATTTGAGGGCCACAAAAGCTCTTTTCTTTCTTTTTTTTTTTAATTTTTTAAATGTTTATTTATTCTTGAGAGAGAGAGAGAGAGAGAGAGAGAGCATGAGTGGGGGAGGGTCAGAGAGAGAGAATGGAAGACACAGAATCCGAAGCCGGCGCCAGGCTCTGAGCTGTCAGCACAGAGCCTGACGCGGGGCTGGAACTCATGAACCGTGAGATCACGGCCTGAGCCGCCGTTGGATGGTTAACCGACTGAGCCACCCAGGCGCCCCAAAAGCTCTTTTATATAGAAAAGTCTCCTATTTTATGTTTTCCCAATCCTGGACACAACAACCGGTACGGTAAGATTTACATGGTGAATGGACTCAGGAGGGTCAAAGCACAGACTCTGGAGGCGGACTGGCTGTGTTCCAAGCCTAGCTTTGCCGCTGACTTCCTGGGTGACCTTCTGTGCCTCAGTTTCCCCACCCATAAAATGGGGGTGACAGCGGAAGTGCCTTTGTGTGAGGATGTGAAGAAGTCAATACATGTAAAACACCTTAAACAGCTCCTGGCACATAGATGGTCCCATGCAACCATTAATAGCGTGTTATGCCCATACCAACGGAGGTGGCCATTACTGTTGTTTCCCTTTACCCAAAGCGCCATTTTAATTTTCAGGTTCTGGTGTCCACACAACACAATCTCGAACTTTTCTTTCATATCCTTTTGTCTTCGCTATGCTAAAAATAGCTTTGAGAGGTGTACACATTTAGAAGTTCATGCAAAGTTTGGGAAAATTTTAGTACCTTGAACCACGGTGCCTAATGGAGCACTCACTGGGTGTCGAGCTGAGTACTTCCAGTATTAGGTGAGCGAGCAGATAGCATCCCGTGCAAACTCAGTAACTTCTGGGAGCAAAAGTAGGGCTACGGATAATTGTTTCTGGACTCTCCTCAGGCTCACTGGAATATCCTGGAATGTTCTGGACTATCCTCAGGCATCATGCTGAATTGTCACTACAGCTCCAAATGACGGGGAAGTGCCAAGTTCATTTGTAAGTGAGCAAACAAGGGCTTAGAGAAGTCAGATGCTATGCCCAAGGCCCCACAGCCAGAATGTGGCAAAGCCAGAGTTCAATGACAATTTTCTCTACTTCAGGATGCTTGCTTTTTACTACTGGATTATACTGCCTGTCTCAGTCGGCTCAGGCTGCCAAAGAATACCATACAGTGGGTGGTGTAAACAACAGAAACTTATTTCTCACAGTTCTGGAGGCTAAGAAGTCCAAGGTCAAGGTGCCAGACTATTTAGCTGCTAATGGGAGTCCTCCTCTTGGTTGGCAGACAGCCACCTTCTTGCTGTCTCCTCAAATAGGGGAGAAGAGATTATCTCTCTCTATCTCTTCTCTCTCTATCTCTTCTCTCTCTATCTCTTCTATCTCTTCTATCTCTATCTATCTCTTCACTGACGGTGTTAATGGCACTAATTCCATTGTTGAGGGCCCCACTCTGGGGACCTAGTCACCTCCCAAATCCCTGCCTCCTGATACCATTCTATTGGAGATTTGAGCTTCCATAGATGAATTTAGGGGGTGCAAACATTCAGTCCATAGCCCTTCCCTTCACCTCCAGCTAAGAATCTCTTTGGCTTATTCATAGCTTTAACCGAGACTAAAATAGCTGCTCCCTGATGAAGCATTTCCCTGAAGTGTAAAAATTCACAAAGTTTAAGTTAAGGTGGTTCCATTGTACAAAGCATGATTTTTCTGGGTTCATAAAAGTGTTGGCTGAGAATTTCGCCAAATAGAAGTTCAAGAGGACTTTATGTGATTCTAATAAACTTTGTTTATTTGAGTGAAACTTGAATTACTTGAATCAACTAGTCACTTTGTCCAGTCCTCCTTGTTTTAGAAGGAACCGGATGTAAAGTTTCTTTGGTGCACATTCTGGGGCAAATGCTATGTCAAGTTCCTGGGTTTCCATGGTGGCACCCATGCTCTTGGGTAGCAGGAAGCAAGGGCTACCTCCTCTGAGCTAGAATCATGTAATCACACATTTACATGCTCATATATTCAACAGGTAGTTTTTTTTTTTAATAATTATTTTTGAGAGAGAGAGAGAGAGAGAGAGAGAGAGAGAGAGAGAGAACACGAGCTGGGTAGAGGCAGGGAGAGAGGGAGACAGAGGATCCAAAGCAGGCTCCGTACTGACAACAGAGAGCCCGACGTGGGGCTTGAACTCTTGAACCTCGAGATCATAACCTGAACAGAAGTAGTACACTTAACCAACTGAGCCAACTAGGCGCCCTTCACCAGGTAGTTTTTGAGCCCTTATTTGATGCCAAATGGTATGTACTCGGCTCTGAAGATAGAGTGAACAAAAATCAATCAAGGAGATCTTTGGGATGCCTGGGTGGCTCAGTCGGTTGGACGTCCGACTTCGGCTCAGGTCACGATCTCACAGTCTGTGAGTTCGAGCCCCGCATCGGGCTCTGTGCTGACAGCTGGGAACCTGGAGCCTGCTTCAGATTCTGTGTTTCCCTCTCTCTGACCCTCTCTGGCTCACTCTCTCTCTGTCTCTCTCTCTCAAAAATAAATACACATTAAAAAATTTTTTAAAAAAATCACAGAGATCTTTTATCATTCCATCACTTGTTCAGTCAGGGACCGGATGTTTTCTGAGATTCCTAAGCAGGGAGAAGACTAGTCCAGTAACCATGGTGACCAACCATCCTGATTTGCCCAGGACAAGGCATTCCCCGGGGAGACTTTCTAGGGCTTTGTGGACCCTCCCAAACGGGGAAAGTCCAGAGCAAATAGAGACTAGTGCTAACTGGTATTGAGCCTGGAGAGGTCCCATTCTCTGAGAAGAAACTAGATTGGAGTTAATTTCCAATTAAAAAATTTTTTTAAATTTATTATTATTATTTAAAAAAGTTTTTTTAATGCTTATTATTTATTTTTGAGAAGAGAGACAGAGCGTGAGCAGGGGAGGGGCAGAGAGAGAGGGAGACACAGAATCCGAAGTAGGCTCCAGGCTCTGAGCTGTCAGCACAGAGCCCGACGCGGGGCTCGAACTCACAAACCGTGAGATCATGACCTGCGCTGAAGTCGGACGCTTAACCGACAGAGCCACCCAGGCACCCCTAAATTTATTATTTTTGAGAGTGAGCAGGGCAGGAGCAGAGAGACAGAGAGAGAGAGAGGGATAGAGGATCTGAGTAGACTGTGCTGACAGCACAGAACCCGATGTGCGTGGGACTCAAACTCGTGAACCGTGCGATCATGACCCAGGCCGTTCCCGGACGCTTAACCGACTGAGCCACCGAGCCACCTGGGCCCTCCTAGTTCATTTCCAATTTCGTGCATACCCATGAGACCCTTCTCGGAAGACTTTGGCATCCTGTGAGTGTCGGCAAGAAAAGTAAGTCCCAGGCTGTTGAGTGGCCTAGTTGTGGTCCTGACAGGCAGAGGGGGGACGGTGGCTTGGCTTTGTGCTGAGTTCCCTTCGGGCCAGCACACTAACCACCGTCCTGGATTCCAGGGCTTGCCACCAGCACTGCTGCGTGGCCAATGCTCTCCCAGGCAAAGAAGCGAATGCCAAACTCACTCGGACTCCGTTGGCCATGACTCACTGCGGAGGCTGCCGTAGGGGTAGGATGGGCACTGGAGCATGGCCGTTGGGTTTGACGTCCTTCTCCACCCTCTCCTGGCCACCATCCTGGGCAGGTTAATGAGCTTTCCTACAAAGCTGAAAGAGGAGGACCGTTAACAGTCCAGTAGTCACACCTGTTCATAGGGTGGGGCACAGGAGAACATTCCTGCACCTCAAAAATGGCCGGGGTGCAGCCGAAACAAGAACTAACACCGATGGAGAAACACAAAACCGTCCTCTACTAAAGCCCCATCCTGAACAACCGTGGTGCGCTGGAAATGGCTGCTGTGGGGAGGCAGGGGCGAGGTTGCTTCCGCAGTGCCTCGGCGCTTGGCCAGGTGGCTTGTTTGGGACATTGGCCGATGTGGAGCACATAGAAACTTGGTGAATGCATGCCCAGAGTCTGCCCTGAAGCAGCTGCAGGATGAAGCCCGGGATGGGGCCACTGTGAGGAGAGGCCTGGCTCTCCCGCTGACACAGCCCTTGGCTCCCTGCAGTTGGCCGAGGAGGCCTGCGCGAGCCCGGTAAAACTACCCAGAAAATCGCACGAAACAAGTTAATTTTCTTTGTAGTCAACTGGTTAAGATCAGGGGAAGCACGAACTGTTCCACACAAGTTGATAGGCTGTCTTAAAAAGAAAATCACCGCGGAATGCACGTGGGCTGTCTTTATAAGGGTCTGCCGCAAAGGCCATGGCGGAGGGTGTGGAACTTGTCCATGAAGATGGGCAACCTTAGTGTGTTGGCTTTGCATTAGCCAGGGGCTGGAAGACCTTTCTGTCAAAAGCCATATGGTAGGTACCTAGGCTTTAAGAGTTACATGACCTCCATGATAACCACTCAGCTATGTGGTTGTAGGGGAAACCGCCGTAGACAGAACATGAGTGAATGGGCATGGCTGTATTCCAATAAAACTTTATTTACAAAAATGAGCAGCGAGCCAGGTTTGACTGCCGGCCCTAGTTTGTGGAACCCTGCTCTTGAGGATTTAACACGGCAGAGATGCCCTTGACCTTGGAGTTTCTCGCCTAGTCTCCTCAGCATTAGGGGGCTTTGCTACTCTTCTCCTCTTGTCCTTTTCCTCACCATCAGTTTCTCTTGTTTTTCTTCTGGCCCTCCCAGCTCCTGCCATGAAAATTCTAGGCATTGCTTTCCTCTGGTGACCCTCCAGGCTAAAGGGTGTGTTGACCCAGCAGCAGCTAAGCTGCTATGTGACTTTGATCAAATCCGCTACCATGTGTGCCCGAATATAAGGCAGAATTGCTCTTTCTTCCACATCAACACCGAATTATCACTTTAAGCACCCCCCCCAAAAAAAACCCAGGCAGTTGCCTTCTATTTCACTCTTTGCTAGACTTTCTTTTGTTTTTTTCCACTAGATGTCTGTCAATAACTTTTTTTTTTTTTTTTTTTTTCCGGCCAAGTACCATTTGGGGAAAACTTTACAGCCTGGAAATGCTTCAGTTAGTTCGGGCTTTTGATAGTTGGAGAGGTAAGCGAAGCGTTTTCTATTATCACCTTATTAGCTTATGAACTTTCAAATGATAACTCATAAAATCTAAGACAAAGCTACTTCCGTGGGCTAGATAAACAACTGTTCTAATATTCTGTGGATTGGGATAATGGATCAAAGATTCTGTAGCTCAACCAAATTGGAAGTAACTGAGAGGTGATGTGCACAGCCATACTGATTTAGATGATTCAAAAGTGGCTTGTCTAACGGCAAAGACTTTAATGGAGTTGGACTCACTGTTTTTTCGTAAAGTGTGAGGTTGGAAAACAGTGGTAGTTCTAATTAATATGTTATTTTCTTTAAGAGGTTAGTCATATCAAGAACTCGGATAATGATATCTATTTTATAACATTGCTCTAAGAATTGAATGAGATAATGAATGCTGGGCAGCTGACATCCAGAAGGTGCTCATCAAATTAACATTCATTTTCCCCCTTTTAATAATAAAACGGAATACCTGGGAGAGAAATCTGTTCAGTCCAGTGTCTAATCTAAGCAACTAGGGTTCCATAGAACATGGGTTTGGGAATCCCCACGGTTAATTTTATGTGTTCATATGGCTGGGCCATCACATCCAGATATTTGGCCAAACATTATTCAGGATGTTCCTGTGATGGTATTTTTTTATGGATGAGATTAACATTGAAATCAGTGGACCTTGAGTAAAGCCTGTTTTACTTAGGCATTAGAGTCGGTGGGCCTCATCACATCAGTGGAAGGCCTTAACAGAACAAAGTCTGACTTCCCCTGAGCGAGCAGGAACCCTGCCAGCAAATTTTCTTTGGATTGGGACTCCCCTGGGTCTCCAGGCTGCCAGCCTCCACAATCTCATGAGCCAATTCCTTAAAATCTCTCTTTCTCCCTACGTACGCACTGTTGGTTCTATTTCTCTGAAGACTCATGACTAATACCCTCCAGGTAACATTTTAGGAAACAGACGAAGTCAAAGAGGATGAGGAGGAAAAAAAAATGAAGGGGATTGGGAGGAAAAAAATCGAACTTTGGATTAAGAAATGATTTCCCTGTGTCAAACAGTCTTTATGATATTTTGACTTCCTTTTAAAAGAATGAAATTGTATTTGGCTACTGCCAACCACACCTGTGTCCTTCCTCTCTGTTGAGATTGTTCATTGTCTTACCTGATAATTAGGCAGATGGGATGAAAAGTCGATGGTCATTCTCTTTGCACTTGAGTCGGCTCAGGAGTTGTGGATGTGTGTGTGTGTGTGTGTGTGTATGTGCGCGCGTGCGTGTGTGTGTGTGTGTGTGTGTGTGTGACAGAGAGAGAGAGAGAGGGAGAGAGGAGAGATATTATTTTAATAAACACAGAAGGGAAGTACAGAAGGGGGAGGGGGAGGAAAATGAAGGAAAGTTTTAAGCTTCATATTTCAACTTGAAAACCATTGTGGGAAGTATCAGTGTCCTTCAAAGGAAAAAGGATACACACTTGAAAGGGGGCAGGATATGAAAAAGAGAGGGCGTAATGGGCTGCTGAGTGGAGAAGGAAGTTCACCATATGCAGTGTCCTGAGGGAAGCGTGCATAAACAAAGTGAGAAGGAGGTGGGCTTCAGGAAGTAATGGGGGACCCAGACCCCAGCGAGGGGAAGGCAGCTGGGGAAGAGGTCCCTCCTGAGGCGCTGGGGGTCGCAGGCAACTTCCCACAAATGCCCCGAACGCTTATGAGCCACATGTGGAAGGGAAGATAAGCTCGGAAAGCACTTTACAGTCGAATCCACAAAGGTCACAAGTTTTGAGGGCGGCTTGGGGGAGACCCACAAATAACGGCATTCAGGATTTGGATCTGCAGAAAGAGGCACGCGGAGTTGGAACATCAGCTGGAAATACTGAGTGACAGGGAGAGCAGTAGTAACCGTGTTAGACAGAGGCTCCAGGGGAACGTTTACAAATAAGACTGACTCTTTAAAAATCCGTTGCATGAAGGCCATGTCAGGACATTTTAGCGAGAGGCCCCAGAGAAAATAACACCTAACTCAAAAGGTAAGACACTGACCACAGGGCGTGAGGAGTTTAGAGGCATTTTAAGCTAGCTTGGCATAAATTGAAAAGTAATTAACCCATGTTATATATTACCTGTTAATGTGTCCACATTAACGGTTAAAATATAAACAATGGAGGCAATTATTAAATGTGGAAGTGGGTGTAACTCCAGGAGAAAACAATGGGTTTTGTGTATATTTCAAAGAATGGTGATTGATGTGTTTCAATGAAATTACACATTACCTTGGGAAAAACTAAGTATAACTATAATAAAAAAATAAGCGGATGACAATCTTTCCGAATTCTTCCCAAATCACTTATCTCTAAATGCACTGTGCCCTTGTGATTTTAAAATCTTGGTATTCCTGTGTACGAGAAAGGCAGAACAATTGGGGAGCAGGCATGAATATCAAAAGGCTAAAACCTGTCACAAGGGTGAGCTAACATTGGAAGAAAAGAATCTTTTCCTGTGCTTACTGATATTTAAAATTTTCAAATCTCAAAGTTGCATTGACATTTTATTTTTGAAGCCGCAGAGGTGAATTTAGCTTCACAGTGCTTCGTGTAATACGGCTTCCTCCTCATCTGCGTAAGCATGCCCTTTCCCCTCAAAAAAAAAAATAAAAAGAAGAAGAGAGAAAGAAAAAGAAAGAGAGAGGAGAGAGAAGAAGGAAGGAAGGGGAGGGAAGGAAGGAAGGAAGGAAGGAAGGAAGGAAGGAAGGAAGGAGAGAAGGAAGGAAGGAAGGAAGGAAGGAAGGAAGGAAGGAAGGGAGGAAGGAAGGGAGGGAGAAAACCCTCTCCATTGGGTGCGTCTTTTTATGTTAAAGCATCTGAATGAGCATGATATGGGCATAATCTGCTTTGGTAGGTGAGCAGTCACACACACAAGCCATCCCTGGAGACCTTCTTTCCTTCTCAGGGGTGCCCGTAATATATGTTTGCTTCAGGGCTGGTAAGGAGAGCAGCTTCCTGTCTTGTGGAGACATTGCTAGGCTGTTACCCCTGGCATATATTGTGCTGTGATTTTAATTAAAGCATTTGAATGCTGGCAGGTCAGTATTGTTAGCAGGGATGTCTGATTAATTGCTTACTTCTTTGTCACAGCTATAAATGGGATGTTGTGAGGGTTACATGTTAGAATCCAAACAATTCCCCCTAGAGTGGATGAGTAAATGGACTTGGGGGCAATCAGCCCCTTTCATCTGAAGTGTGAGATAGGAGAAAAGCCAAAATTGCACTGGTCACCCAATGATCCCACTTAAAGATGCTGCAGTTAAAAATGCTTCCTGGTGCCCGATGGTGGGCTAGGGCAACTCTTTATGCGTGACACCACCAGCCCCAAGGTACAGGGAGGATTCGGCAGGTAAAGTGCTCTGCTCTCCGCCAGCCAAATTAATAAATGTGCAAATTAAAAAGGATGTCAGAGCACTAAAGAAACATCTGCTAACCAAAGTAAAAAAGTAATGATGATGATGATAAATAGGGAGAGACAAAAGGGATTTGTGCCTCGGGCAAATTTCTATCCAGCTGCACCCTACTGTAAGGAGTAATCAGTTACCCACGAGGGTCTCGCACTGGCTAGACATTTAGAGCATTATCTTTGAGTGTCCAGGTGATAGACTTTTAGACTCTTGACACTTGAGAAATATAGTGCCAGGCACTGGCAACTGTCCCGGTTCAGGGGTTGTCAAATTTGGCATTCCTGACTTTTTTGGCCAGATAACTCTTTGTTGTAGGAGCTGGTCTGTGCATGCAAGGATTTACTTGTGCTGGTAACACAACCGGGGGCAATTTAACCCCGGTCAAATGGCATCTAGTGCGCAATCTGTTCCATATAAGGGTTGCAAATGATGGGCCCTCGTAGGAAACTCAAACCATTCACATTTTGGAAATTTGGGCTCCTGTGCGCGCTTGTGCGCGCTTGTGCACGCATTTGCTGTTTGCAATACTTTTCTCTTTGCTCCCTTCTGCAGGAAATTTGGAGGAGTGATGTCTTCCTCAGCGAGGCGTTGAGCAGTTTTGGTTTTCCTGAGGCGATCCCTCAATGACTGTTTTCACAACTCGAAAGGATGAAAGGAATCTTGTGGCAAAACACTTACAGCATCCTAAGATCTTCTCCACGAACTTCCTGTTTAGGAACAACATGGCAATTACTAATTGTAATTATGTCCCGAATCTCTGCAACCAGCTGTCTGTGCTTTTTGCTGAATCTCTCGCTTTTGTATAGTTTTCTGTTGCCAGTTTATTCCCATATTCATCATAAAGTGGAATATTGATATGCGAAAACCCATGATGAAGAGATACAAAGGGTCCCCCTCCCAGTGAACCCCCACACTCTGGCACACGCACGCACGCACACACGCACACACACAATCATGGTTTCCAATAGAAATCACATTTTAGAAGTTTCAGAGGAGACCTTAAAACTAATCAAAACCTCTCTCAAATCAAAGACTTCCTTCTGCAAATACAGTCTAGGCTTCCTCAGTACTAAATGGCTGGAAAAACATATTATATTTCCCCTATGGTAAAATATGATGTTTAGCATATCCACTATGATATGCTTAATTTGAAACCCAATATAACCTGTCTTTGTATCATTCTTTCCTCCTACTTGGCTTTGGGGCGTGTCTCTCAATACTTTCTCACTTCACTGAACCACCTCAAGTTTATTTTATAATCTGATAGAAAAAACAGCAGATGAAAAGACATGTCAACGTCCATAATATTTACAGGCTAACCTCTCGCTTCAGACCAATTCAGCAGTCTGCGGAAATTTGCACAAGATTTGAATAAGCAGCCAAACTTCAGGATACTTGCCCAAATGCAATCTTGCAATCTTTTTTAATTCCTCCAGCCTTAACAAAAACCAGACAGTTTCTGCATCTTGGATTACAGAGTAGTGAAGGATGCCAATGTATTTATTAGTGAGATTCTGAATACCCTTTGTATAGTATGGGGATACTAAAATTATACTCAATTTTTTCCCAATGTACTGTGCGGAGCCACACTGAATATTCATTTGTGCATATAAATGTACATTCAGATACAAGATCACAAAAATTTGGGAGGAATTACAATTCAAAGCAACTGCTGAGGGAATCAAAGAGTCAACGGGACTTAAAAGCACCTTGGAAGATCACCTAGAAAATTTCCCCTCCCATTTCAAAGGAAAAACTGTCTGCTCTTTTTTGGAGAGATTGTCTATAGAGGAAGACCCACTGGTTTCTTGCCTCATCTCTGTGACATTGGAGGACGTGCTGCTGTTGTGATCTAAGAACTTTCCTACGACACCCATCCCCTTGGAAAGAGGCGAGAAATACCGGGTCTTGCACAGCTACTGTTGAATGTCGCTTACTGGAAAACAGCGGCACAGTCAAAGGCATTTGCACTGATTGGCTATGGGCCATGACTGGCCAACGAGAGAGCTAGGCTGTGCAAAGAGCTGAGGAAAAGCTGCACCGATGTGGGTCAGTGACCGCATAACCTTCCACTGGGCCGACTGGCCAAGAAAACCATTTTTGTCTATTGTAATTAAATGATGATGTGAGCTTGAAAGAAAAGTATACTGTTCAATAAATGGATCCCAAGGTCAGATAAATGCCTTAGAAGAGCGGAGGTACATACCAACCATGAAGTCGAATTTAATCAACTGAACGTTCTCATGAGAAAACGCACACACGCACACACACTCAGTATTCTAGGAGCAGGAAGTACACAGTTCACAGCTAAACAACAAAAGGGGCAGGGAGAACGAAAAGTCAGCAGAACTGGGACCAGTAAAGGTACGGGTTGGGAGACTGGGAAATGAAAGTGCCTGTAGGGGAATCATGGGCATTTTAGGGCATATGAAAAATAACTCCTTAGCGGAGTTGTGTGTTTATACCTTTGACATGGGTGGCCAGTTTGAGCTCCCACTGGACTTTGGGCAAGTTCGTTTATCCCTCAGCGCTTATCTCTACGCGCTGGAAGATAGGAGCCCACCGGTCCCTTCCTGCCCTTAGCACCTTCCCTCCTGGCCCCGAGTGAGTGTGTGACACTTCTGATGAGTACGCGATCATTAAACATGCGCATGTTCTCTCCGTGGAGATCCAGCTGTAGAATGGGACCCACATCAAACTATCAGTGCACATCAGGACTGCAAGTGGTGAACACTACCTGATTTTTAAAAATTCATAGGCAGGGATATATCATAACCCCTATCTCCACGCACTGTGCTTGGGTCATGTTGATTTATTAGTACAGTAGAATCCCACTAATTAGCACTAATGACAGGGGGACCCATTGTGGATTACAGAATTTTGCAAATTAGCGAGAACATGAATAAACAAGAAAAATCAGGAGTCCTGCACTGCAAAACGTCCTTTTCTGCTTATTTTGACAGGCAAGTATTTTACGTGGATTATTTATGATAATTTTTCATCATACATTGCTAGCGTTAGAGTTTCTTAAAAAAGGACATTTGCAAGATTTAATGGGACGATGCTTATACAGTAGTTGGGTCAAACGTAGTGTCAAACGTTAGGGTGATGAGTCCTACATGAAGTTTAGGGGTAAAGAAAGGAAACTTTCAAGTTCAAGATGAGAAGGATGGGAGGCAGCTGGCTGTTTTAGGAGGATCATTAGGATTGAGAGCTTGTGCTTGAAAATTAACAATACTTAAATATTAAATGACTGCAAAAATAGCTCTCAGCCTGTGTTTGTCATTGAAGTATTCAGGTCATTAAATGTGTTATGCCAGCTACTGTGAATGATTTGGTTTCTCAGGTGGCATCTTCTAGCAATCATAAATGTACTCAATATGTAATAGAAGATTCACAAATAAATGGTGTAGGAATTTTATTTGAAAAGTTTTTTGATGAGGATATTTTTTCTCTTTCTGGGCTTAGATAGTTGGGATTTCATTATGGGAAATATCTAGAGGACTGGGGACAGTGTCCAGAGTTGGGAGGGATTGATCATGCTAAGGAATCATGCTTTCGTGACCGTGATTTAGGTGCTGATATGATACTTGTGGATAAATACTAAAACTGCAGAAGAGATATTCTGCTAATTCCAGAGATAAAGTTATGCAATTGGGAGTAAAATTCTAGGCTAGATCAGCCCTGAGATAGGTTTTAAAAGTGGATTGGGGGGTGGGGGGCACCTGGGTGGCTCAGTTGTTTGAGTGTCCCGCTCTTGATTTTGGCTCAGGTGGTGATCTCGCAGTTCATGGATTGAACCTCGTGTTGGGCTCTGTGCTGATGGCGAGGAGTCCACTTGGGATTCTCTCTCTCCTTCTCTCTCTGCCCTTCCCCTGCTCATGTGTGCTCTTTCTTGCTTTCTCTATAAATAAATAAATAAATAAATAAATAAATAAATAAAACATTAAAAAAAAAAAGAAGTACATGGTGCTAGGTTATAAAATTTGCATCTCTCTGAGTAGCCAATAGTTAGTAAGAGTTCTACTCAAGTTGAAGTCTTGCTACACAAGATGGTTCAAATGTAGCTTGACCATGGGGAGCTCTTGGTTCATTCCCCAGGCTTGTTCATTGGCATCTTTTAAGTGACAGTAACTTAACTGCCAGTTGATGAAAGAAGCACCATTTCTTCTTTTTTTAAGTTTATTTATTTTGACAGCGAAAGAGAGAGCATGAGTTGGGGAGGGGCAGCGAGAGAGAGAGAGAGAGAGAGAGAGGGGGAGAGAGAGAGGGAGAGAGGGAGAATCCCAAGCAGGCTCCACACTGTCAGTGCAGAGCCGATGCGGGGCTCAAACCCATGACTGTGAGATCATGACCTGAGCTGAAATCAAGAGTCAGTCGCTCAACTGACTGAATCCCCCGGCCCTCCCCCCGCAAGCACCAGTTCCTAAAGCATGTAAAACTAAGCCGGCCCAAGCATATATCAGGGACTCTGTGAGCCTTGAGAGTACAATAGAGAACCTTTGCCTCAGCTTCTTGTTCGTCCAAAATCTAGCATTTTCAAATGTATCAGCTAGCAGCCTTGATTTTCCAGAGAAGTCAACAGCAAAAGAATGTCCCATGTCCCATAAATAATCACAGCTGGACATCACTGAAGGGTTGGGAATCAAGGCTGAGAGGCAGGACCCAAGGGACAGGAGGATCTGATAAATCTTCTTTACCCTGTTTGTTGTTCTTTGAGCCCTGAGAATACATAAAGCTTCCCACAAAACAGGGTGGGTAAGTTAACATACGCAAATAGGCTCATGAAAGTTTATTTTTAAATTGCCCATTTGTGCCTGAAAGTAGAGGTTAGATATCTGTCAGTTCGATCCAAGTTCCAGTGAAAATACTAAATCCTTTTTTGGTTTTGGGTCTCGTATTTTAGAGCGGTTGTCTTTATGCAGAATTCCAAAAAACAGGCTATGAAGTCCCTTAAGATATTCCACGTTCCAAGATTTCCTGTTGCTTGGCTCGCGTCCATCTCTGATTCAAGAAAAGAAGGGATTGGCTTCACTCCGTGGTCTACTTTGACTCTTAAATGTAAATTTCTTTTGATGATGTGTATAACCCTATGCTAACTCAGTTTTAATGAGGGCGTTAGTTTGCCAAAACTGTTGCTTCTTTGATCTGTAAAAAAAAAAAAAAAAAAAAAAAAAAAATCACTTAAACGTGTCAAGATACTAAACTGAATTAATATGACACAGAAGGTTACTTTCATAGATAAGACCTGGAAATTATATTTGGACTTTCATTTTCTTTCTAAACACATGAACAGAACACACACACACGCACACACACACCAACCATCATACGAATAAACTAAAGAATGTTCCAAAAAATACCATGAAAAAACCTTCTATGTGTTTAAAATGTCTTGTCATAAATCACACTGTGTAGTTAGCAAAAGAATATGACTTAAGCATTATTGGATCCTAAATACTAATTGGTCATGAGAAGAAAATGTAAATATTAGATGTCTTCAATTATTTTTCCAGCTGCTTTGCCCATAAAGTTTTAAACTTTTTTTTTTTTTTTGACTATGGGTGGTGATTTACAGGGAAATGTGACCCTGAGCCCCCAATCCATTTATATTGAACTCAACAAAGCATCACCAATGAATTGTACTGGTGGCTCTGTACCTGTTTAACATGCTTTTCCCCCTAGAAATTAGAAAATTAGTCAGAATAAATGGAATTGAAACCCGAAGGGTGTTAGATGCGATGCTATAAGAATGTCAGATAGCATCAGAAAGAAGCAGAATTAATTTTTCATCCTTAATGTATGTGTTTCCGACGCCAAGTGCGTTTTCCTAACAGGCTGTTGACTCTCAGTGAATTACTTTATAAGCAAGCAATTGCCAAAGAGAAACATTGCCTCAGAATCCGTTGACATCTTCAAATAAAGCATTAAATTTTACTCATGAGTACTAATGCCATATGCCCAGTAAAAGAAATGCCACGTTTTCATCCCTCAGGCGTTTTTGAAGGAGATTACCTCAGGGCCCATGCTTCTGTTTTACCAGCATGACATATTATGCTACCTGTGACTTCGACCGGAACCACAGTTTTTCACACCCCAAAAGGAGTCAAGGTTGCCAAAATGTATCATATCATCTGAAGTGGAAAACATAAAACAACAGGAGAATTCACGTATGTGGTACACACACACACCACAGGCAGCATCACGTGTGGGATGGGCTTGCATGTGTCATGGTGGGCACCTGATGAAGGGCATGCCCGGGCATGTGACACGCTGGGCTTTCCGCCTCTCCTTGGGCGTAGCTCCCTATCCAGAGACTTCTCCCCTAGCCTTTCATGCTGGATTCCCAGGTTTGAGCAAACTGTATTTCTGAACCCTGTTTGAGCTTTCAAAATAGTTGGGTTCCTTCTTTTCAGGTTTACTGCTCAGTGTTAACACCAAAAAGGAATCATTATTATGCGGAATTCTTGGCATTCTGAAATCTACCGCTGGGAAACTAAGCATTCGCTTCATGGGAGCTGAAACCATTCAATAAAAATGGGTTCTGCTTAGTTCCAACTTCAAGTTTTGGAACGAGGTGACGGACGAAGGTATCGTGCAACATCAAGCTTGGGTTTTTGCAGGCAGAGAGGGGAAGGAAGCCAGGGTGGAATCGACTTTTTTTTTGTCATGCACCGTCATTGATAAGCAAAGACAACGGTCTGGATGTGAAGAAATGGGACTGTTGGCAGGAACTGAGGCTGTTGGTTGATCGTTCACCTCACCATTTCCCTTCACTTGTGGACAAAACCTTAGGTGCCTTTCCTCGGGCAACTTCCCTGTTTTAATTATTCTCCAGGTCGCTGCTGGGAGCTTCAGCAGGCTGGCTTTCCACGCCAATAAAAGAGAACGATGCCTTCTCGGTGAGCTATGGAATTTACAATTATTTCAGCTTACGGTTTTCCGTCAACTATTTTCAGAAGAAAAAGAAGTGACTAGAAGGAAGACCATTTAAATCCCTCGGCTTCCTTCCTGGCCGCTTTGAGGAAAAGATACGGAAAGGAATAGATACTTTATTTGACAGACATTTTATTTTGGAGCTCTCCTTCCTTCCCAGAGTTGACACAGACCTTCCACGATGGTAGGCGTCGCTGAATCCAGGGTCAAATGTGAATCCTTGATATTTAAATCTGTATTTATGAGAGCCAAGTGTATTCAGATGGTCATTCGCTCTTTATACACAAATAAGCCAAAACGCACAAGAAGGAAGGCCATCGTCCTTTACAGGGTTGCCACATGTTTGCAAAGGTAGCACAGAGGCCGAAGCATTATTTGTAATCTATGCACATGAATAGACGGCTTTGTTTGAAGAACATGTTGTCATGTTTCTGTAAATTGGATCATATTCAAAATGCACTCGAGGGTTTTTAAGGTGATTCTACGCTTCGGACTTCTTTCCAGATCAAAATCTCCCTGTTGAGTGAAGATTCACCAGTCTGTCTTTTCCTACACCTGAATTTTCACACATTATGATTTGAAAGCCGAGTGCACCTGTCCTGGACCCTCCCAACTCAAGCCCCAGGGCAGTCTGTCTAATAAAGCCAGGAGGGTTTTCGAGAAACATCTGGTCTATTTTCCTCCTTCAGAGGAGTCTGGGTTAATATTTCTTAACTTTCTTCTTCTACATTTTCGGAGATTCCTTACATAGACACTCAAAGATGTTCATCCGCCTCCAACTGTTTGCAGAGTATTTAAGGTGTTTTATTTTTATTTTATTCAGTTAAAAATTTTTCAAATGTGTATTTATTTTTTGAGAGAGAAAGAGAGAGAGAGAGAGAGAGCTGGCACAAGTGGGGGAGGGGCGGAGCGAGAGGGAGACACAGAATCCGAAGCAGACTCCGGGCTGGGAGCTGTCAGCACAGAGCCCGATGAGGCGGGGCTCGAACCCTCGAGAGCCGTGAGATCATGACCTGAGGTGAAGTCAGACGCTTAACCGACTGAGCCACCCCAGGTGCCCCTTTAAGGTGTTTTAGTTACGCTCTGTCTTTCTTGGGCTGGTTAATTGTGATTCTCTGATTAAATCAAAATTTCTTTAATTCTTTAAGGACTAAGATTTTATTTCAGCTACACTCCAAAGAGATGCCCCAGAGTCGGTGGTCAGTACGTTGTGAAGTTATTATATTATCATTGTGTACCAGTCCCCCCACCATAGCTTTTTGTTTGAGAGAGGACAGTTTGGTGACGCCTTATTATCTCATGTTTTCTACTTCATTCTCTTTAAAAATATTTTTCGGCTTCTAAAAATGTAGCTCTTTCATTTATAATCTGCCAGACTTGGAGGCAAAATTTATTCCGACGGAAGAAATAACGTCAGAGGCTCACTCAGACCACTCAGGCTTTTCCTCCCTGCCCCCCCTTTTCAGTTTCATGGAACAGGTTTCAAGGCTTTGAACACACCAAGAAGGTTGATCAAATCCAAGAAGAACTGGGCCCAGAGCTGCAAGTCAAAAATCTTAAGGCTCGAGACAGGGTTTCAAACCATAGACAACTGGAAAATGCTCTGTTCTCCTCAGAAAGTTCCTCTCAAGAGAGGTTTTTTTTTTTTCCCCCTTGAAATATTTCCCTCCAGTGAAAACCTACCTAGATTTTCTTTCCCTGATGGCATCTTACTAGGGCTGTGGGTTCTAGGACTGGGCCTTTACGTGCTGCTGGGAAAGCAAGTGAAACACAAGTTTTCTGGGTTTTTCCAGACTTTCTCCCGTGTGACTCTCACACGACATGGCACGTGCTGACAGCTTCCCTGGGCCTGGCCATCTCAGGGCTTCTCTGCGTGTGCTTCTGGGTTTGCCCGTGTCCCAGCCCCAGCCCTGGTCTCCCCAGCTCTCTAGAGGCAGCAGATCTGGGGACCTCCAAAGCGCCTACAGGCCCATGAATCCGAAACACCTTGCAGTTCTGGGGACCCTTGGCTTTCCGTGGTCCTCACTCTGCAGCGGCCATGAGTGACTGGAGGCTAACACAGGGACTAAATTTCGGCACGATAGCTTCCCCAAAGCCCAGTTCAGACAACATAATTAAGTGTGTGTGTATATATATGTACATATGTATATATATGTATGTATATGTATATATATATGTGTGTATATATATATATATATATATATATATAGTAACTTAAATACAACCTTGATCTATTCCTCTTGAGTCAACAAATATCACGACAGGTCTGGGCACCCAAAGCTGGTCAAGATTCATGCCTCATTGGCTCTTCTTTCAGCTTTTACAACTCCTTCTGGATTATGGGCAGGATCCATGGAGACTAGGCTACTGGGAGTGGAGGCCTAAGTATGGCCTCTGTCCAAGAGTAGGCGCTAGGGTCACCCTTACGTCAAGGGGAAAAAGAGAAGTGCAGAGCAGAAGATGGGCTGGCCAAGGACCACGAGCTTTCCAGGACACAGCTGGGCTTTGCATCCCCACTCGCCACCGAGGAGCGGCACATGCAGACTCCTCCACGTGTGTCCCCTGCATCAGATGTGGAACCAGGAACCGTGGATGTAACACACGGCCTCTCAGTGCCTGCTGTCTGCAGGGAACTGCCAGCGGAGGCAGGGGACAGCACCTGAGGGACCATTCTTAAGTTCGAGGAACCGCGGTCCGATGAGGGAAAAAGACCCAAATAACGGGAACACAGGGCAGGATCTGGTAAGTGCCTAGAGTGACACGTCCAGGAGCAATGAGTCTCAAGCGTGTGTCCCTGCTACCAAAGTGTGATAAAGTGGCCCTTGGCAAAAGCCTTGAATGATGGGTGGGATTTTGAGCGGTGGGCCTGAGCGATGGCATTCCAAGCAGAGGGCAAAGCGTGGGGAAAGGGGAGAAAGTACTCGGTTTCAACAAAACAGCCAGGCTTGACAAGCAGGATTGGTTTTAAGCAGACAAGGAGGCCATGCGCCTGGGAAAGTGGATGGAAGTCTGGTCCAAGGAGCCTTCGGTGCCCGGCTGAGAGCGAAGATCTGAAATAAGAGGAGAGAAGGACAGGGTGAGGTTTTGAGGTTGAATCTGCAGCAGTTGGCCATGATTTGGGGGTGGAGAGTGGCAAGGGTGGCCCCCGGGGGACTGCAGTGTCAGCACAGGAGTCAGATTCTGGGCCATCAGCATGGCTGTGCACCTTGCGGCTGTCGACAGGGGCTTAGCCGGTGGCCAGGGCAGCGACAGGTGCATGTGGGTGGAGCTCCCTAAAGATGGGCTGGAACGGAGAGAGAACCGTGTGGGAATCCTGGATTCAGAGACAGTAGTTGAAAGTGTGAGAGTGAGTCTGTATTGAAAGATTCCAGAATAAGCCACTGTGGCATAAAACATTTATTTTGAGCTGAAGGCATTTGAGAATAGACTTTTCTTCCTTTCTTCTTTCCTTCCTCGCTCCATTCCTCCTTCCTTCCCTCCCTCCCTCCCTTCTCTCCTTCCTTCCTTTCCTTCTTTCTTTCTTTTTCCCTCCTTTCTTTTCTTCTCCTTCTCTTGCATTTGCGTCTACCTCTTCTTCTCCTTCTCCATACTCCCCTTCCCCTCCTTTTCCTTCTTCTTTCCTTCTTCTTTTTTTTTTTTTGGAAGGAAGTCCCGTATCTGCCTATGAACAGAGCCTCCCCAAAGACGTCAGTTGTCATAAATCCCCTCCCTGGAAGTTCCGAAACCAAAAAAGATGGACTTATCACCAAGAGGAGAAGTCGGCACCCCACCTAAACAGACATTGTCAAAAAACGATCATATCGCCATCTCTTCTCGTAAGGGCCCATTTAGCTTTCCTAAATGTCATCTGTTTTCCCACAATGCCCTTGTGCACTTCTTCCCCTATTCAGAAGTCACACGTTTTCCCATCCGTATCCTTCTATCCCTCCCCTCCCCCTGTTAAGATGGTATTTACCCCCCCCCCAATTCTAACCATCTTATTGCGTTCTATTTTTCTGTGAACTCCCACATATGTAGGCACACACAAAAAAATCTGTCTTCTCTATTCCTAATCTGTTTTTCTGTCAGTTTAACTAGCGGGCCCCCAGTCCCTAAACCTAAGAGAGCAGAGGGGAAGGTTCCTCGCTGACCATGTCATCAGAAAAGAAAAAAGGGGGCTGAGGCCAGAACCTTTGAGAGCACCCACAGGTAGTTGATCAGAGGAGAAGAAAGGCAAAAACTTGACAGAGACTGAGACGGAGTGGTCAGAGAAGGAGGGGACTCAGAGGGGTGTGGGAAAGGGAGCGTCTCAAGGTGGGATTAGAAGCTGGGAGCGTTTCAAGGTGGGATTAGAAGATGGGAGCGTCTCAAGGTGGGATTAGAAGCTGGGAGCGTTTCAAGGGAAGGGATTAGAAACACATGTTGCAGAGTTTAGAAGGACTAGCACTTTATGGTGTATTTACTCTTTGCTACACTGTATCAAGCTTGTAAAACACCACCTCAGTGTCACTTAATACGAACCACAAGCTGGTGCCTGAGAGAAGGCCACACCCTCGTTTTACAGGCTTAGAGAAGCTGGGTGACTTCGCCAAGGTCATTCATCTGTGAGAGCAGGAGCTGAGGTCAGGTTCTGGGGTACCTGCCTTTTACCAACCCCCCCCCCACCTTTTTGCCTCTGATGCAGTGGGGCATCTGTTTCTCCAAAACGGGACCGAATTCTGAAACTTGTGCATTTAGCCCTTGTCCTAAACCAGCGATCAATAAACTCCAGCCTGTGGGACAAATCTGGCCTCCCACTGGTTTCTGAAAATAAAGTTTTATTGGCACATGGCCACGACCTCTCGTTTCTGTGCTGTCTATGGCTACAGCAGCGAAGGTGAGTTGTTGTGAAAGACACGCAAAGCCTGCCATGTTATTATTTGGCCCTTTACGGAAAAAGTTCGCTGACCCCTGCCTTAAGCCGTGAGGTTGCATAAAGAAATATTACCGGCTGGGAATTCTAATTTTGTCCACTGTAAAATTCTCATTTTATAATGAAAATATGCCCACGGAGAGAATCAGATATACTACAACATGGCTTCCATTTACCGGGGGATAATACCAGCTACTCTAAACTGTACTTAATGGGCTGTTTTTGTTTTTTTTTTTTTTTTTTTTTAGAGGTTTGGAAAAAACAGAAGATGATGAATGACGATCTGGTGACACTAATGAAGCAACATACACCAGCTCAGACGAGAGTCAAATCCGGTAAGGTCTTTGCATCTCTCAGGAACACGGCAAGGGTGGGTGGAAGGTGGGTGGGGAGGTAGAAGAGACGAGGGGCCTCCACATTTAAAAGGCCGCAGTCTGCGAGCACTGTGAATTCAGCACATAATGGGGCACCAGCCAATTTGTCCCCCGTCCATTAGCCAGGACCTCAGGGCCATGAGGACGGACATATGTCTCTCTATTCTTCTGCGGTTTCTGGAGGGACCACGGGCCCCTCAGAGGCGAGGGGCGTCCCCTGGGCTGTCAGCCTCCCTGGTGTCGGTAGCACAGCAGGCTTTCTGAGGTGGGAGTCCTGCTGGGGCACATCTGTCCCTCTCAATATTCACACTGCTAATGTCTTACTCTAGTGACAAATGCAAATTGGGTTGCTTAGTCCAAACATGTCAGCCTCATTAGCAGGTGCACAGCGACTGGCACAAGGCACCGGCCTCTCCGTTTCTTCTATTTTTACCTTCACCCATGTAGGGGTCTCTTGTCCTCCAGGACTGCTGGCTGGGGGCTCGGGGTATGGGGAGCAGGCAGAGAACTCTCCTCCTGGCCCCCCTATTTTTTTTTTTTTTGTTTTTGTTTTAAAAGGTCTATGGTTACTAGAGGTTGTCTCCTATGGCTATTCTCTGACCTCCTCTGGTCAAAAATTAAGCAAAACCAGACGAGAATGTTCCATCGATCTTTGGTGAAGAATTTGATCAACAGTGTGACGATTAAAACCTTGGCTTTTCCTTCCATTTCATTGGCCTTGAACTCTTAGGGAATTCTCTCTCTTAGATCAGAAATTTCAATGGCATTGGATGATTTTGAGTTTCTTAAACTTTCGATAGTGACATTGCGGTAACACGAGCTTGGAAATTCATTAACAAATGTCCCATACTCTCAGCCTCTGGAAACGTTTGAATCATCTTTCTTGCCACTGAGATCCTTTGGAGGTCTTTTTGATGCCAATAATGTATTTGTTGTATAAATATAGATTAACCATAAGGGTAACAAAAAGGAGTAACCAAAATATTGACAATTATAATGGTTTCCATTTTGCATTTATTGTGCTCTCCATGTACTTTTTGCGATGCCAAAGAAGTCGCTTTAACTGCTAACAGCTCACCTTTTTTTTTTTTTTTTAATGTTTATTTATTTTTGAGAGAGACAGAGACAGAGTGTGAGCAGGGGAGGGGCAGAGAGAGAGGGAGACACAGAATCCGAAGCAGGTTCCAGGCTCTGAGCTGTCAGCACAGAGCCCGAGGCGGGGCTCGAACTCACCGGCCATGAGATCATGACCTGAGCCAAAGTCAGAGGCTTAGCCGACTGAGCCACCCAGGCGCCCCTCAGGTGACAATTTTGAAGCCTGTCAAGGGTAGTGTCAATTCTCTATTCTGTTTTCCGGAACTTTTGCTGGAGACACAAGAGATGCACCTTTTGAATTCGAGATCAGTGTTTTAAGTTCCAGCTAAGAAACTTAATTTTTTTTTTCAACGTTTATTTATTTTTGGGACAGAGAGAGACAGAGCATGAACGGGGGAGGAGCAGAGAGAGAGGGAGACACAGAATCAGAAACAGGCTCCAGGCTCTGAGCCATCAGCCCAGAGCCTGATGCGGGGCTCGAACTCCCGGACCGCGAGATCGTGACCTGGCTGAAGTCGGACGCTTAACCGACTGCACCACCCAGGCGCCCCGAAACTTAATTTTTAAGGAAGGACAATCTCCCAATTTTTTCTCCAGCACTTGCTTTCTCAGAAAACAAAAACAACTAAGATTTCCAGAACTTCTACGGTGATACATCCTCGCTCTGTTTAGGTTTATACCGAATAATCAAGGTCAAAAAAAAAAAAAAAAAAAAAGAATCTATCCATTGGTTATATAACTTCCCTGTAGTTTGTTTTCTGCTTTATGTCCATGATATCAAATACTCAGATAAAAAGCCAGCAATCTGGTCAATTGCTTGGGAACGCCTTGGACATCAGTGGCCACCGTCTGGATTCTCTCACTTCCTTTTGTTTTCCTGTTCATACTTGGTGTTGTGTAGTTCGGTGAATATACGCTAAAGGTTTCTCTGGAAAGATCGTAAATAGCATGCCTCGCCTTTTAATTGGAGCACACATCCAGCATGGTTATTGTTTAAATATTTTCTTCCTCGGAGGCCATCTCTCCCCTGGAATCAGGTCACTCCCTGTGCTGCCTTCTCTTTGAAGGAACCAAATTGCCCCGTGGGAGGTTTCACAGAGGCCCCATGCAGAGTGCCTGTCGAGGGAGGACAGAGCTGACCGGACAGACGACAGAGCTGAGTGTTGGCAGTTCAGAGCCCCAGCCCTCTTCAGTAGCCCAAAGAGCCACCTGGGTGACCTCAGTCTCTCTTCCGCCTTTCGGGCTCCTCTTGCCATGGCCCCCCGCGCTCACCTCACCTTATAACAAAAGCGCCCAGTGCTTCAGCTTCCCTTTTCTTTTCTTAAAGCCTTTAGTTCCCTTCCTGCCTGATGTGGACCCCTGCAGACCGCCTCAGCCCCTCTCCCTTTGTGCCCTGGGCTGTCGCCAAGCATCCCAGCTCCTGCCCACCTTGCTTGGTTTCTCTCCTTGACTCTCAAGTTTAGGAAGAAGGCCTCCAGGTCTTTGAAGTGCTAAGTGCCCTCATCTGTATCCCCCCTGCTCCCTTGCAGCCACATCCCACACTAGTCAAAACACAAACATGCAATGCCACCCAGCTGAGAATGTTCTGAGTGTGGCAGACGGGTTCCAGGCGCCCGGATAGGGAAGGCGTCTGCTTCCTGCAGTCACCCCATCCAGTTGGAGGTCAGCCCACACGACGGGACTCCTGGCAGGTGGGGGAGTGCCTGGCTGCGGGGGTTGGCACTGGGGGAAGAGGTGGCCCCGGGGCACCCTCAGAGATGGTGCCTGCCCTCTCCTGACCGCTCTCGTCGGTGGACCCAAATCCCTCACATTTCCTGAACGGAAGAGGAGAACGGGGAAGGAAATGGGCAGATGCGTTGTGGGAATTTACTTCTTTTCTGTCTGTTTACACAGTCACCTCGCATAAAGATTCTGAAAGGCCCTTGTGGAAACCACGGAATACGGCAGATCCGGTCATCTGGTTGAAAGCGGCATTATTACCACCTCCAAGAATTTCTTCAACAGCTCCAGAAAGCTCAGACCAATATTCAGTACCAAAGAGTAGTTTCTGAACCAGTTTCATAACTTGAGATCAATACCTACCTTTTTTTAAACCCTTATTTTTATCTTACCCAATTTCTTGGATGCCGGTGAGAAAGAGTTGGGCCAATGCATAGACGCCTTGAAAGGAGTGAAATATTTGGTGCATTAGCATAAGGAATTAAGTCTTTGGAAAGATCATGGGCATTAAGTTATTTCAGGGGCTCCATTCAGAAGAAAGCAAGTATTTTGAGATCTGAAAGCTGCAAATGAATTTTTGGTACGGATATTGGAAAAAAAAAAAATCTGTCACTTGGAGTTAGTCTGCTGAACCGTGGAATCTATACAGAGGTGGCCAGCTTCGTGACTTCGGGGAGGACCCGGGGCTGCTGATCCCAGCCCAGAACCCCCTCCATCACCACTGCAAGCTCCAACACTTGGGGCGATGACCACTGAAAATTTTGTGTATGTTCCTTATTCTCGTCTTCTTCCGAACTGTAAGCTACCCGGCCCTTACTCTCATGTGTAAATGGATATGACATTCTTTACCCGTAAGGTCGATGCGAGGATTAAGTGAGATAATATACAGAGTAAAACCTTGGACGGCCAGTAACTTGTTCTGTGGGTGCTCTGCAAGACGAGCAAACACTTCCAATAAATTTTAACTTGATAAATGAGCGATGTCTTGCAATACGAGTAGTGCGGGACGCCGAACGTCACGTGATCACAACCGTGCCAACGGTTCTTGAAATTCGCTTCGGTACAGGAGTGCTTTGGATTACAAGCACGTTCTGGAATGAATTATGCTTGCGAACCAAGGTTTCACTGCGTTTAAAAAAGCCCTTCGGTAACTGGAACACTGTAGAGAGTAAGCTTTCCTTCCTTCCCTCCTTCTTGACATTCTTTTTTCCCTTGCTTACTGCTCCCCTCCCCTCTGTTTCCTTATTTGATTTTGTAGCTCTAGAGAGAGTAGCACATGCATGCCTTCCATGCAACAAGTAGTCAATCAATTTAGAGCCCAAGGACCAGGGCAAAGAGTGCTGATGGTGAGCTAATGGGACAGACAGCTGTAGAGGCACACATCACACTGGCATTGACCTTGTTCCCTCGGGGATAACAGTGCTCAGTCTGAGCTACCCGCGGTCTTTCTGGCAATGGTAATAGGTTATCCTAAACGCATTTGCAACAAGGCTGGCCGGGTCTTTGGAACGGTTTGCCGATTCTGAGCAAAGCTAATGAAAGCATTTGTGGCCTGAAGACGCAGCCTTGGCCTTGTTAGCACCGTGCTCCATGCTGGTGACTTTTTTTTTCCTCATTTATGATGCTAGGGCTTGGTGTGTGTCACTGGAAGAAAAACAAGCGGAAGACTGTCTGTGGCCTGCCCCTGCAGGAGGTTGGGGGACCTCTCACACTCGGCCCGGCAGGTGTAGGGATGCCAGGCCCCCGCCTCTCGGAGAGCCCAGCAGCGTGGGATGAGGGTGGCTCCGTGGCACAGCTATAACCATACCGTCCGCAGATGTGGCCAGACCCACCCCCAGATGGCCCATGATGAGCGGCCAACCATACCCGGCGCTTGCTTGTCTGATCTCCAGCCTCTCTGGTTTGTTCTTTACCAGAAGATGGTCTTGGGAACAGTAAGGAGCCATGGTTGGGTGAAGCCCGGAGGAGAAATCTGTCACTCTGCTTCATTGCCCACTTTCCTTCCTTTCTGAAAAATTCCAGTGACCATTATACGTTTGTGTAAAGACATGAGGAAGATGTTAGGGAACTACTCATGAGTAACAACGGCAAGTGAAACGATACGTATTTACCTAGCGCTTATTATCTGCCCGTGCTTTACAAACTTAAATCGTTCAATTCTCACACTTTTTTTTGTTTTTTGAGACAGCTACTATGCTTCCGTCATTCTCCCTGATTCTCCGGGGCACCGATGCCCAGAGAGGTTAACTATTGCCTACGGTCACATACCCGGTTAATGGCAGAGTCCGGATTTGGACCTGTGCAATCTGGCTCCCGAGCCCTACCCGTGACGCTGCACTGCCTTCATCAATTGTACTGGAGAAGTCGGGGTGTGATTTGTCGCTAGGTACCGTAAGCCATACATAATGTGTGTATCCTGCGAGTTACAGTTCCCCTTGTCACGAAGACCTTGCATTCATGACGCCACGGCATTCTGCTTCTCCACCCCCCTCTCCCGTGGTTTTGTTTCCTGTTCTTGCCTCAGTATCCTTCTCAATGTGCACACCCGCAGCCTTTATGAAACAGTTGCAACACTCCCCGAGCTGAAATGTATTTCTACAGTTCTTGGCAGTTACCATTGCCAAGCGCCGGTCTACTTGCTTGAGGGAGGTTTGAAATATTATTCCCGAACTTGCTGACTAGAACAACAACATTTGAACGTGTATGTTGGCAGTGATGCTTTTCATGTGTTTGTGTTTAAATGTATGTGTTTTCTCCTGGAATCTCCACGGGGCTATGCCCTTCGGAAGGTGTTGGACCCCAAAGTCCTGTTAAGGGTAGCGTCCCTCCAGTGGATTTCATCCTTTCCACGTGTACTTGTGGCTCGGTAGGCATCAGATAGTGTGCTGGGTTTCTACTGATGACACGGTTCCTCTGTCCTGAGAAGACCACTATTGAGAGCTACTGATATGCTGGTTTCCCAAATAGGAAACTTTGTATTGTATAAGTTTAAGGTGCACAATCAGTTGGTTTGATACATTTATATAGGGCAATGCGATTACTATGGTAGTGTTAGCTCATGCCTTTACGGCTTCACGTAATTCTCGTTTCTTCCTGTTGAGAACAGTTAAGATTTAGTCTGTTCGCAGTTTTGAAATTCATAATACAGTGTTGTGGACCACAATCACTCTGTTGTGCATCAGATCTCTAGAATGTATTTATCTACGAGTTATAAATTTGTAGCCTTGAACAACATCTCCCCAGTCCTTGGTACCCGGCACTGTGCTCTCTGTGTTTACAAGTTCAGGTTTATTAGATTCCGCCTGTAAGGGATTTGTCTTTCTTTGGCTTATCTCACTAAGCATAATGCCCTCAAGGTCCATCCATGTTGATGCAAATGGCAAGATTTCCTTCTTTCTCACTTCTGTGCAATATTCGATGACATCTATATTCCACGTCTGTTTTATCCATTCGTCCACTGATGGACACTTAAATTCTGGGTCCCAACATCAAGGCATGTTTTAATCTGGCCTCAGAACCACAGCACCAAATCATCCTTCATACCCCTTTTATTGTTCACGCCTCTCGGCCCAGTTTTTTTCCTCTTTCTCCTCCCCCTCCTTCCCCTTGCTATCATACCACCTCCTTGGCCCAGAAGTACCCTCATAGGTTTTCCTATCTTTTCCTTTCAGCTTCGTCTCTTTTCCAAATCATTAAAAAGGAAACCACGAGCAGATGAGAAGCAACTTATTTTGCTGCTTTTTCATAGCTAAGAGGTGTGTGAATAATGTCATATTTATCTGCATTTACAAAAATGATGAAGATAGGGCAAGTCTGGGAGGATGTTTGGTAGTGGGAAAGAAATAGGTAAACGGGATCTGTAGAAATAGACATTTCTCAAAGTTTAATAAGGGAATATATTTTCTATTCTTCAGTTCAAAGCTAATGAAGGAATAGATGTAGTAACATTTGCCAGATTTTACATTTATTAAAAGCCAGGATAGACAGGGATAATAGCATAACTCAATATTTATGATGCAGTAGCTTCTACATAAATATTAAAATGAGGCAGTTATCATCAGAACTATTTGTTGTTTATATTTGCTTTCAAATTTTAATGAACACAAATGCTACTCATGTGGTAAAGTTCAATACCTTGAAAAATAACTCATTTGTCCATTAATGAATCCAGTCGTAGAACTGTCACGGGAAAGAGTCATCTTGAAACTAAATAATAATTTGGGAAGACATCAAAAGACTTCCGCTTCCGGGAAGACAGAATTGATCAACTTTTCCCGGTTCTTCTTGCTAAGTGGAGACAAAGCAGGTGGGCTGAGGACTGTGGCAACTGAGAAATGACACGTGACTGGGTTTCCTGGGCTTTCTTTTGGCTTCATATATCCCAGACTGGATACTGGACAAGCCAGCAACCTGGAAACGCCAATGGATGCAGCCCATAAGAGCCCCGAGGAAAGCCAAAGGACGAGGCTGAGCCCAACAGAGACCTTTTATACAATAAATGCTCTACGCTTGACAAACCCCACACAATATCTGTGGCCTCCATCCCTCCTGTCACTCTTGTGAGGCTGAAGCAAGACGCCTCAGCCCTAAGCTGGCTCTAGTTGCTTCGGACAAGGCCAAGGGGAGCCAACGCTTTCTTCCCATTGGGTGGTAATGAACGCTTTCCCCTCACACTCCTTTCCCTGTGTAACGACCCCTACCCCAGGCACTGTCGGTGGAGACTGCTTGTCGCACCTTGACTACACTTTTTTTTTTTTTTAACGTTTATTTATTTTTGAGACAGAGAGAAACAGAGCATGAATGGGGGAGGGTCACAGAGAGAGGGAGACACAGAATCTGAAACAGGCTCCAGGCTCTGAGCTGTCAGCACAGAGCCCGACGCGGGGCTCGAACCCACGGACCGCGAGATCATGACCTGAGCCGAAGTTGGGCGCTTAGCTGACCAAGCCACCCAGGCGCCCCGACTACACTTTTTAAGTAGTGCTCGCTGGATTCCCAGTACAGTGATGGATGCGATATTCCTGCCTTGTTAACAATCTTAGGGGGAAAGCGTTCCATCTTTCACCACGAAGTGTCGTATTAGCTATAGGGCTTAAAAACATGTTTATCAAGATAAGGACATCCTTTATTCTTATATTTTTTTTTCTGAAAAAAAAGTTTTTATGATACACAGTGTCGGAATTGTTCAATAAGTTTTCTGCAACAATTGATTCAATCTTGTGGTTTTTCCTCTTTGGCCTATTAATATGGTAGATTAAACGAATTGACTTTTGACCACTGAACAGCCCTCTCATTCCTGGAATAAATTGCACCGGGTTGTGGTGTATACCTAAAATTCAATATTAGACAAACAAACAAACAATCCACTTATAAAATGGGATAAGGTCGGGGCGCCGGGGTGGCTCAGTCGGTTGAGCCTCCGACTTCAGCTCAGGTCACAATCTCACGGTCCGTGAGTTCGAGCCCCACGTCGGTCTCTGGGCTGACGGTTCAGAGCCTGGAGCCTGCTTCCGATTCTGTGTCTCCCTCGCTCTCTGCCCCTCCCCTGTTCATGCTCTGTCTCTCTCTGTTTCAAAAATAAATAAACGTTAAAAAAAATTTTTTTTTAATGGGATAAGGTCATGAAGAGTCATTTCGCCAAAGAGGATGAAGGCATGACAAACACATGCCAAAGATGTTCAGTATCGTTAGCCACAGAGGGAAGTGTAAATAAATACCCTAATGAGCTATCGCCATACAGTTATTACAATAGCTAAAATAAAAAGCATGAAAATATCAAATGTTCGTGAGGATACAGAGAAACTGGTTCCCTCACACAGTGATGGTGTCACATAAAATGGAAAATGATACAGCCGCTCTGGGAAGAATTGGCAGTATAGTTAAAAGTGAAAATACGCTTACCGTATGACTCAGTAAATGCCGTCCTAGGCGTTTATTCCAGAGGAATCAGAATTTCTGTCCATACAAAACTGTACGTGATTGTTCGTCACAGCTTTATTTGTAATATCCCAGGGCTAAAAGCAACCAAAATGTCCCTCAACAACAGAATGTTTAAATAAATACTGTGGTAAATCCGTATCATGGAATATTACTCAACAATAAAAAGGAAGAGACTGTTGATACATACAACAACTTGGGTGGGTTTCCAGAGCATTATGCTGAGTGAAAACAAGCCAAGGCCAAAATATCATCTATTGAATGATACCATTAGATGTTATTCTTGTCATGACAACATGATAGAGATGAAAAGCAAATTAGAAGTTGTTAGGATTTAGGGATGGTGGGGAGAGAAGGGTAGGTATATATTGATAACAAAGGGGAGGCAGGAGGATAGTAACGGGGTAGCTTTCTATCCTCATTGTGGTTATACAAATATGGAATGTGTAATGTGGTAAGATGAGATAGAATTGTACATATGTGTTGTACTGATGTCAATCAGTATTATTATAAAATAAATACTGTGATAAGATGTAACCACTGGAGGAAGTTGGATGAAGGGCACACCACACTTCCGTACCATCTCTGAGGTTTTCTGTGAACCTATAGTTATTGCAAAATAAAAATGAAAAAAAAAATATAAAAGGCAAAAAGCAAAACAAAACACCAACAAAAAATCTGGAATGCCTTTGGAATAAACGTAGAAATCTTACATATGAACTTGCTTTAAAATCATCACAGGTTATAACTGAGAAACAGAAGGGTTGAATAAATGAAGGAAGGAGACAGGAAGGAAGGAGAGAGGAAGGAAGGAAGGAAGGAGGAAGGAAGGAAGGAAGAAGAAAGAAAGGAAGGAGAGTGGGAGAATTGCCAACTTCAAAATTTGCTGGTGTTCAAAAAATTTCACGTTCTGAACGCTTATCTTTCATTTAATGCCTGTTCAGTTTTGATTTCACGGCAACCGTAGCTACCAAAACGTTCCCTGGAGACCTCCTCAAACAGAGGAAGAGGGTCCTGGAAGCCTCTGGTCAGATGCTCCGAGAGAACTCCAAGAAATGAGATGCACAGCAACCAGGTCAACCACATTTGGAACCACACGTCCACAGTAAGGAATCTGAAAACCAGCCGTATCTGCTCCCCGGTCTCTCTATCCACGCAGATTCGCCAGAGGGATAGAGATGCTGGTTGCTTCTCAAACACATCCACGTGCAAGTCTCTTCAAAATGCAGCTGTGAGGTGAGCCTTCCTCCTTTATTTCCATTTGTTCACAGACGCTCTTAAGCCTAAAATTTGCCAATCGTTCCTGCCATTTACGCCAACTCTGGCGTATCCGAGAACAGCAGCTGCAGCCCAAATTTCCTGGCTTTCGCGAGGTAGTAAATGCTTCCCTGAGCAACACCGTATCCTCTTAAATCATGCCACCCTGGCTCTTGCTACGCAGCCTTCTCTCGCGGTGCCAGCCACCCGGCCTGTCCCGAGGTCCACGCAAACGTGTGCGCTCAGCTGACAGGCGGTTGACGCTCTGTGCTCGGCACCCGCCCCGGACCAATGAAAGAGGCAAGTTGCGGAGGGGTCAGCTGTGCACATCCTAGCTCAGTCTTCCAGTTCGTCCCACATGGGACTCGGACTCCATTCCCAATTGGTGACGTACAAAGCGCAATAGGTTCTCCTACCCCATCAAATAACATTAGCGCTCCGGGCTGCCGGCGTGCGTAACGGACAAGAGCACGCTGCTCCCATCGGAGCAGCGATGGGAGAGAAAACAATGAATATTGCTAACCACTGCTGTAATGACTGTTATTGACCAGGTGACACTCGCAACTTCCACCGGAGTTAACCCTGCCCAGGCTGCGCCGCGTAAACTTCACAAAATTATTGTTATTATCAAGGACGTGTCGCGCTTAGGAGTATACCCGTGCCACCGAAAGAGCTATGGCATCTTTAAATTCCCGGGTAACGTAGCTAAAGACCTGGAGCTCTGCCAAGGTAAAAGTTGTAAAACTGGATTGATTTTTGCTACAGCTTGCTAAAGGCTCCCCCGAGCCGGGGATGCAGTGTTCAAATATAATAATTGATAGGCTGAAAAAATATTTCTGATAAGTGTGTAGAAGTAAGGCAGAGCCCTGCCCGAGATGAAGTGAGCCTTTGTGCTCTGGCAGACTCTGCAACCGAACGGACCCAGATCCGAGGTGGCGCCTGGATCTCTGATCAGAGCCACCGGGCTTCCGGCTCGCCCCGTCCCTCGCGTCCCCAGCTCCAGCTCCTCCTGCCTTCGCTGCGGCTTCCTCCAGCTGGAGAGCCAATGGTCTTGGCCTTCAAATGGGGCGTTTGTTAAATGCTGTTGTGGAAAAGTAATTATCCAACAATCAGACCTGTACGTGGGGGCAGAAACCGCCTTCGTTAATGCCACCTTGGTAATCCCGGGAGGCGGAGGGGTTCGCGTTAATCTGACCCCTTTTCAGTCTTGCCTTGGTGAGCTGACCACCCCAAGCTGTGAGTGTGTGTGTCTAAATTGCTCGGGATTCAATTGAACACATTAAAATTTAAAAAGGATTTAACTGAAATTTTTCAATAGCTCCTGAGAAGGGGGATAATTTATTAGCTTGGAGTAAATTAAAATCTCAAGCAGGGGTAAAGACTTCGAAGATTGCTTTAATACATTTTATATGCTTTCAAAAGAAATGTTCTTTTAAATGGTCCAAAAATCAGCTAATTTTGTCCTATTTAGCAAATTACCTCCTAAGGCCACAACGTTGAAAAACTTAACAATTATTTTTTTTAAAGGGGAAAAATAGAGGAGGGATAAAACACGCGTGCGCGCGAACGCACACACACACACACACACACACCCCATACACCTTCCATAGGAAACAGCCAAAACCTAAATTGCTATGTCTTTTCTATGCTACAGTTAGGATTTTTTTTTTCTTTCTTAATTCAAAAGTCCGTGAAACATTTGCGTTACGTTCTGCCAGGCCACACGGGGGATCTTTTTTCCACATGGTGATTGTAGGCAGAGAAGGGTGGAAGGTTAATGGAGGGCACTGGCGGGCTAAGCCCCCATAGCTGTGCTGATAATTTATACCTTTATTTCGGGCCACATGCACCTGTGGAGCAGCCAGGCCACGGAGGTGAGGTGAACTTGCTCTGTTCAACCCAGAGGCTGTCCCTGCCCTGACGGGAGATTTTTGCGCTCTGAATTATCTCTCTTATAAAAGACTCCTTCCCAGCTCCAGCTGACATTCTGAGACCGCAGGAGAAAGGCTTGTTTTCCCCTCAACTCTTTCTTCCCTTCACTTTTCCCCCTGATGATACACAGCACTTTGTGGTTTGCATTTTGGGGATTTTTCTTTTGTTGTTGTCTGTTTTTTAATTCCTCCGCCCCCCCCCCCCCCCCAGTTTTATTGAGAAATAATGAACACGCATCCCTGTGCAAGTTTCAGGCAGGATGGTTTGATTTTCATACCTTGTGAAGTGATTACCACAATAGGTTCTGCTAATATCCATCTTCTTATACAGATACAATAAAAACAACAGAAAGAGGAAAAGACAAAAAAATTTTATGATGAGAATGTTCAGGATTTACTCTCTTAACTTTCTTGTGTATCATAGAGCAGTGCTAGTTATAGACAGCACACATTATATCCCAAGTACTTATTTATCTTATAGCTGGAGGTTCATACTTTGTTGACCATCTTTCTATAATTTCCCTTCCTCCCACCTCTCACCTCTGGTAACCGCAAGTCTGATCTCTTTTACTTTTTTTTTTTTTTTAATGTTTATTTATTTCGGAAGGAGAGAAAGCGTGAATGGGCAGAGGGGCAGAGAGAGAGAGAGAGAGAGAGAGAATCACAAGCAGGCTCCCAGCTGTCAGCACGGAGCCTGACTTGGGGCTCTCGAACTCACAAACCATGAGACTATGACCTGAGCCAATATCAAGAGTTGGATGCTTAACCAATTGAGCCACCCAGGCACCCTTGATCTCTATTTCTTTTTTTTTTTTTTTAATTTTTTTTTCAACGTATTTATTTATTTTTGGGACAGAGAGAGACAGAGCATGAACGGGGGAGGGGCAGAGAGAGAGGGAGACACAGAATCGGAAACAGGCTCCAGGCTCCGAACCATCAGCCCAGAGCCTGACGCGGGGCTCGAACTCACGGACCGCGAGATCGTGACCTGGCTAAAGTCGGACGCTTAACCGACTGCGCCACCCAGGCGCCCCTTGATCTCTATTTCCATGAGGTTTGTTTTGTTTTGTTTTGTTTTTTGGCAGATTCCACATATAAGTGAGATCTTCCAGTATTTGCCTCTGTCTGACTTATTTCACTTAGCATAAGGCCTTCAAGGTCCACCCGTGTTGTTGCAAATGGTGAGATTTCCTTGTTTGGTTGGCTGAATAATACCGCACTGTGTATATGCCACACCTTCTGTATCCATTCATCCATCGGTGGACACTTATGTGGCTTCTATGACTTTGGTTATTGTAAATCATGCTGCTGTGAATATGGGGGTGCGGATATCTTTTTGAGTTAGTGTTTTAATTGCCTTTGTATATATTCTTAGAAGAGGAATTGCTGGATCATACAGTTCTATTTCGAATATTTTGAAGATGCTCCATACCGTTTTCCATAGTGGCTGCACCGATTTACCATCACACCAACCGTGTGCAAGGGTTCCCTTTTCTCCATGTCCACACCGGCATTTGTGACCTCTTATCTTTTCGATGATGGCCATCCTAACAGGCGTGGGGTGATACCTCATTGTGGTTTTGATTGGTGTTTCCCTGAGGGTAAGTGATGTCGAGCATCTTTTCATGTGCCTGTTGGCCGTCCGTGGATGTTCTTAGGTGAAATGTCTATTCAGGTCTTTTGCCTACTTGTTAATAGAGTTATTTGTGGGTATTTTTTTTTTTTTTGAGTTGCATGTGTTCTTTATATGTTTTGGAAATTAACCCCTTATCAGATCTATAGTTTGTAAATATTTTTTTCCCCATTCCAGAAGTTGTCTCTTCACTTTGTCAGTGGTTTCCTTGTGCACAAGTTTTTAATTTAATGTAGTCCCACTTGCTTATTGATTTTGTTGCTTGTGTGTTAGGTGTCATATCTCCAAATCGTTACGAAAATCCATGTCAAGGAGTTTTGTTCTAGGAGTTTTTGGTTCCAGTTTACATTGAAGTCTTTAATCCATTTTGAGTTAATTTTTACGAGTGGTGTAAGATTTGGTCCAGTTTTGTTGTTTTACATGTGAATGCCCAATGTTCCCAGCACCATTTTTTGGAGACTTTTCTTCATTGAATATTCTTGGTTCTCTTGTCAAATATTACTTGACTGTATATGCTTGAGTTTATTTCTGGGCTCTTGACTGTGTTCCATTGGTCTATTGGTCTGTTTTTATGTCAGTATCATACTGTTTTCTATAACCGTAGCTTTACAAATAACTTGAAGTCAGGAAGCGTGACACTTCCTGCTTTGTTTTGCTTTCTCAGGATTTTCTCCACTATTTGGGATCTTTTGTGGTTCCATACAAATTTTAGAATTGCATTTTTCATGCCATTAGAGTCTTGAGATTGCACTGAATCTATAGATGGCTTTCAGTATATTGACATTTTAACATTATTCATTATTGCGATCCGTGAACATGGAATACCTTTCCATTTATTTGGTCTTCTTCAATTTTTTTCATCAAAATCTTAGTTTTCAGAATAGAGTCCTTTCACCTCCTTAGTTACATTTATTCCTAATTATTGTATTGTTTTTGATCTTTTGTAAATGGGATCATTTTTTTCAGAAATTTTATTATTATTGTATAAGAAGGCTACTGATTTTTGTGTGTTAGTTTTGTATCCTGTAACTTCACAGAATTCACTGATTAGGTCTAACAACCCTTTTGTTGAGTCTTTAGGATTTTCTATATATAAAGTCATGTCATCTGCAAATAGAGACAATTTTACTTCTTCCTTTCCAATTCTGATACCTTTATTTTTTCTTGCCTCATTGCTCTAGCTAGGGCTTCTTGTACTCTGTTGAATAGTAGCAGTAAGAGTGAGCACCCTTATCTTGCTCCTGATGGTGGAGAAAAAGATTTTATCCTTTCACCATTTATTATGAAATTAGCTGTATGCTTGTCTTTATTGTGTTGAGATGTATTCTTTCTGTGCCTATTTTGTTGCATTTTTTATCACGAATGGACATTAAATTTTGCTGAATGATTTTTCTGTATCTATTGAGATATTTATTTCTTTATTTTTCATTCTTTTAACTACTATAATTAATTCTATTATTATTATATAATTATATAATAGAATTATATAATAATTCTATAATAATAGAATTATAAATATAGATATATAATATATATTCTATATATTAATATATATTATATTATATATATTATATATTATATATATTATATATTATATATATTATATATTATTATATATATTATATATATTATATAATATATATTATTATATGTATTATATAATATATATAATTATTATTATATATTATTAATATATAATATATAATATGTATAATTATATATATAAATATATATAATTTATATATATTTATATATAATATTTATATATTTATATATATTTATTTATATATTTATATATTATATATAATATATAATTTATATATTTATATATTATATATAATATATATATAATTTTATATATATATAATTTATATATAATATTTATATTATATATAATATATATTCTATATAATAATAGAATTATAGATATAGATATAGAATTATATAATAATTCTATTATTATTATTATTACTCTATTATTCTTTCCTTTCTTCTGTTCACTTTGGTCTTTATTTGTTCTTCTTTTTCTAATTCCTTAAGGCATTGAGTTTATTCAGGATCTTTCTTGCTTCTTAATGTGTTTGCTGCTATGAACTTCCCCCTTGGAACTGCTTTTGCTGCACCCCACAAGCTCCGCCATGTTGTGTTTCCATCTTCATTTGCCTCAAGTAACTTTCTAGTTTCCTCTTTAATTTTTTCTTTGAGTCATTGGTTGATCAGGAGAATGTTGTTGAATTTGCATGTGTTTGTGAGTTTTCCAGTTTTCCCCTTGTTACTGGTTTCTAGTTTCACGCCATTGTGCCAGAGAAGATACCCTGTATGATTTCAGTCTTCTTGAATTTGCTAAGACTTGTTTTGTGTCCTAGCATATGGTTTATCGTAGAAGACGTTGCTCATGCACTTGAGAAGAATGTGTATTCTGCTGTTGTTGGAAATGACATTCTATATATGGCTGTTAGGTTCATTTGGTCTATAGTGTTATTTAAATACGCTGTTGCTTTGTTGATTCTCTGTCTGGATGATCTATCCAGTGTTGAGAGTGGAGTACGAAAGTCTCTAACTATTATTGTATGTTTATTTCTCCTTTTAGCTCTGTTACTTTTTGCTTTGTATAATTAGGTCCTCCAGTGTTGGGTGCATAGATATTTACATTATTATATCTTCTTGATATATTGAATTTCTTGATATATTGAATTGATATATTGAGTTTCTCATTATTTCATAGCCTTCTTTGTCTCTTTTTACCATTTTTAGTTTAAAGTCTATTTTGTCTGACAGCTAAACCCCTTTTTTTCAGTGACCATTGTTTGAAATGTCTTTTCCGATCCCTTCACTCAGTTTCACTCTACTTTAAGGCTAAAATGTGTCTCTTGGAGCTAGCATGTTGTTGAATCTTGCCATTTAAGCATTTTATGTAATATTTCTTTTCTTTTGTGATTTTTTTCTGAGAGTGTGTGTATATGTGTGTGTGTGGGGGGCCCACATGCCTTCTGGATTGTGTAAGGTTCCCTACAGAGATGTTCTTTTTTTTCTTCTTCTTCAGGTTTCTTGGTATTTGATATTATGCATAAAATTTTCATATAAGTTTCTCAGTGTGGTTTTTCCATAGCACATGGATAATGATATAAATTTGGCCCCCACATATACTCATGGCACAAGCCTGAGGTCTTAATTTCTTGCAGGAGAGTTTTTCTCTCCCATAGCTGAAGGCACATGGAAAGTGGCATTGCTGTTTCTCTAGGTTAGTGAATGGAGTTTTAATTCTTCTCTTTGTGGCTGAGGTGACCCTTCACAACTCCGGGCTTTAACAAAATGGCTGATTCTGGCTCTCCACCTTGTGCAGGTGAAAGGTTTCCTCACCTGTTCCACTTGGGTGGTAAAGTCCCAGTCCCAAACCCTGGGGTCTACATAGGGAAATATACTCCAGCAAGCAGTGATGGGGTCTGTTCTAGCTTTGCATTGAGGGCTCAGTCCCTCATCCTTGGAAAGTTCCTTTTGTTCTTTTGAATTTGCTTATGTATTAGAACGTAGTATATCTTTTCCAACATAGGTATATGTTCATGTCAGAGGGGGACCCGATCACATCACGTCACCTGTCCAAATCAGCCAGGTGCGGCATATCGCCGAAGTCTCCTACAGATATTTAGAGTATTTAGAGTTGCTATGTGATGGTCATTGAATTTTTTTTTTTTTTATATTAAAAAGTGTCCGATTTTCCAAAAAGTTGGGAAGGATGTCTTTATTTGATGAGGAACTCTGACATGACTTAAGCAGGGAATGGGTGTTGCTTTTCAATGATTCGGAAATTATGCCCTTGTCCACACGTAGCAAGCAAACCTTTACAGTATGCCAGGCATCGTCCTAAGCACTTTGTGGCATATCTGATTTAGTCTTCACCAATCCTATTATGAGGATACTGTTGTTAACTCCATGTGAGTAAACCTTTTTTGCTGATGGGGAAAGCCAACGAGAGGATATATAAACTTGCCCAAAGTAACTTGATTAGGAAAATTAGGAAGTTTGGCAGTAGTATTTAAACCTAAATAGTCTGCCTACAGAGCCCACGCTATAGGTATAGAAATGATGATGGTGATTAATAATAGTAGTGTTGGTAATAATAATAATAATAATGATGATAGCACTTATTACGCACAACTATATTCCAGGAAATTGTTGGAAAGGATTTTTTAAACATCTTATTTGCTTAAGTAATCTCTACACCCAACATGGGGCTCCAGCTCACGACTCCGAGATCAAGAGTCTCATGTTCTACTGACTGAAACAGTCAGACACCCCTGTTGAAAAGCATTTTAGGGCCACCTGGCTGTGGTTCAGTCGGTTAGCCAACTTCAGCTCAGATCATGATCTCATCGTTCGTGGGTTCGAGCCCCGCGTTGGGCTCTGTGCTGACAACTCGGAGCCTGGAGCCCTGCTTCGGATTCTGTGTCTCGCTCTCTCTCTGCCCTTCCCCTGCTCGTGCTCCGTGTCTCTCTCTCTCTCCAAAATACATAAACATTAAAAAGAAAAGAAAAGCATTTTATAAGTTAACTGGTTTGTACCATCATAAAACTCCCATGGACCAGTTTTTATTCTCCTCGATGCGTAAGTAAAAACAGAGAAACAAAGAAAGAAAAAAAGAATCCCCCAAATCTATGGCACAGGTGAAAAGTTACATAATAGTACATGGTAGGTTTGGGTTTTGAACCAAGCAGTGGTACTCTGGAGCTAACTCCAATAATTTGTCCTCAGTGTTGGGGCAAAATGAAAGACTGGTTAGCTGTGTGCTCTAGCCATTTGATGAGGAAAGAACCAGGGTATGAGCTGAAGTGATGGTCATGAGAGTCAGGGAGGGACAGATGTGACAGCTGCAAAGGATCTCAAACAACACCATTTGATTTCATGTAGGTCCAGGGGAAGAAAAGTCTGGGGTCAGGGAGGGCCCGAAGATCTTTTCCTGATCTTTGGCTTGTGTTGGATCTTAGGCCCTTTGCCCAAAGTGAGTAAGACCAGTTTGGACACAAACATATGCTTTGTTCTAGAAAAGAAATATGAGACTGAGAAGTTTGGTTCAATGTAGCTATTATTTCAATAACTGTTTGTTGAGGGTCTGCCAATTAAACAAGTCGAGAACGTCTGTGCTTGCTTTTTGTGCAAGGAATTTTCTGGAAAGTGAATGCTTACCCTTTTATACCTAAGTAAATATTTACATTTAGTTTACTTAAAGTGAAGGGCACCTCACCACCATATTCTCATTCAATTACAGATTTTCCAAGGATATAGGATTCAGTGGTAATTTAACCAGTTATTCACAAAACCCACAGGCCATGCATGTCTTGAGTATTATGCTTGCTGTCCTTCTTAACTAACGGTGAGTTTCCTCATAAGCCACCAGGAACTCATAGAGGGGTGGATTTCCAAGAGTAATGATAGATTCGCAGCAATCTATCCGGACCCTTTTACGTGGCTCCTCCTTTTGACCGTAGACATACATTTTCAAGACAGGTGGCCTGCGTTGGGAGTAGTCTGGGGACGTGAATGAGACAAACGCTAAGTGGCCCACATGGGCACTGAACCCCTAACCTTCGCCTCATTAGCACGAAGGTCCAACCATCTGAGCTTACCCGCCACAAACTAATGATGTGTGCATGGCGGCCCAGCCACATCAATCACCTTTTCTGAAGCAAAACTCACTACCCTGAAAGGAACCGGAAGAACCATCCATACAGGTCTCATCACTGTGGAAACGCAAAGCTATCCTAATGGATGGCTGAAGTGCTTCTTTTCTGGGAGGCATTCATTCATCATCCTGTGTCCTAACAGGACTTGAAGATTCTAGGAATTCACATTAGCTAATTCATACTTTTACAAATGTACCTCTGCTTCCAGGTTGCTCTGGTCAGAATAGATGGGTTGATGATTCTGATATCTTAAAAAGTAAAGTTTTTGCAAGTCTGGTAGGAATTACTAACCTGTTCTCATAGATAGATGTGTTTAGTGCTTGTGCCTCAGGCCTCAGGGGATCCATAAGCTCCTGGAATGTTGTGTGTGTGTGTGTGTGTGTGTGTGTAAAAGTGTATATTTTTTCCTTTGTAGAATATTGATAGTTTTCTTTAGACCTCAGAGGTATCTGTGATGCAAAGCCTATGATCTGAGGACTTAAATCAATAAAGAGACTAAAGGGGAAAAATGTATTTACCATAAAGCTGACACTAGGTAAGGAGTCACTTGTCCTATTATTACTATTTTTTTATGTTTTATTTTATTAAAATTTTTTTAATTTTTTTTTCAATGTTTATTTAATTTTGAGAGACAGAGTGTGAGTAGGGAAGGGGCAGAGAGAGAGAGGGAGACACAGAATTCCAAATAAGCTCCAGGCTCTGAGCTGGCAGCACAGAGCCCGATGCGGGGCTTGAACCCACGAACTGTGAGATCGTGACCTGGGCCGAAGTCGGATGCCCACCTGACTGAGCCACCCAGGCGCCCCTTAAAATTTTTTTTAATGTTTATTTATTTTTGAGAGATAGAGAGAGACAGCATGAGCGGGAGAGGGCAGAGAGAGAGAGGGAGACCCAGAATATGAAGCAGGCTCCAGGCTCTGAGCTGTCAGCACAGAGCCCGATGCAGGGCTCGAACTCAGGAGCTGTGGGATCATGACCTGAGCCGAAGTCGGACGCTCAACTGACGGAGCCACCCAGGTGCCCCTGTCCTATTGTTTTTAATGACAGACAGAAGAGAAGGTTGAGGCCATGGGAACATGGGAAACATACGTGGACGTCCAATGGCCTGACGTTGGAGGTACCGGTGAGTTACAGAAGCAACTATATTGCCTGTAGGATGTATGAGCTTTTGTGCCTCCTATCAGTGAGCAGTGGGGGGAATTTGATGAGAGTTCATTCATACCTTGACGACTAAAACTCTGGAACCCAGGATGAGTTAGGAGGAACGGCTTGCTGGCTGTGTTATGGTTTATGGAAAACGATTGCTTGGTTGCTCACTTTAGCAATAAAAAAAAAAAAAAAAAAAAAAAAAAAAGGCTTACTTTGAAAAGGAGGAAGAGGGGAACTAATCCGTGGTCTCCCACTTTCCTCTGATACATAGTCTGAAAAAGTCCCAGGGGGGTTGAAGAGGTGGAATATGCAAAGAATGCGGGCGAGAGGCCTTGCTAGAGGAAAATAAGAATAAGAATGGAAATGGGAAGAGTTTTGCTTCCAGCATATCTGTACCTGGAGGGTACCGAGCCCCTTGTGTATATCATCTCTTCCGATCCTGGTAGCAGCCGTGTAAGACAGCCCGGTTACTACTGTGCTTTTTACCAATGGCAGCAAGTAGCATTAGGAAAAAATTTAAGTGAGGACCCAGGGTTGTACGTTCAACGTCAAGATTTGAACCTAGACTGACCTACTCCGCAGTCTATGCTCTAAGCCAGGGGTCAGCAAACTGTGGCCCATGGGCCAATTCCAGCTTGCTCCTTTCTAAATAAAGTTTTATTGGAACACGGCAACTTCCATTTGTGTCCCCGTGATCTACTGGAGCTGTGTGTGTGCTCCAGTGGCAGTGGTAAGTGGTCGTGACAGAGGCCGCCTGACCCACACAGGACCGAGGCCCAGAGCGAAATGAAAATGCAAAGACTTGGGGCGCCTGGGTGGCTCAGGCGGTTGGGCGTCTGACTTCGGCTCAGGTCATGATCTCACAGCTCGTGAGTTCGAGCCCCGCGTTGGGCTCTGTGCTGACAGCTCGGAGCCTGGGGCCTGCTTCGGGTTCTGCATCTCCCCCTCTCTCTGCCCCTAACCCACTCGCGTTCCGTCTCTGTCTCTCTCAAAAATAAATAAACATTAAAAAAAAGAAAATGCAAAGACTTATGTTTATAAATTATTAAGAATTTAAGAATTCTTAATTATTATGGTGACAAGAGGGCATTCAACCAAGCACAAGGCCCCTCTAAGTGTAGGGCCTTCGCAGTTGCCCACGAAGCCAGCTCTGGGCCTTCAAAGTCTACACCATTACTACACAATTGAAAGTTACAGCCAAGTAATGCCTGGGCAGCTCAGTCGCTCAAGCGTCCGACTCGACTTCGGCTCAGGTCATGATCTCATGGTTCGTGGGTTTGAGCCCTGCATTGGGCTCCGCGCTGACAGCGCGAAGCCTGCTTGGGATTCTCTCTCTCACTCTCTTTCCCTCTCTTTCTGCCCCCCCCTCTTTCTCTCTGTCTCTCTCAAACTAAATAAACAAACTTATAAAATTAAAAAAAAAAAAAAATAAGTTACAGCCAATTGTTGCCGAGCTCCAGCACTTTCCTGTTCCTGGCCCATGATAAAGCTTCACTGGTCCACAAGCAAGAGAGGATCTAGATGATCTAAATGTATTCAACATAAAAGCTATTCTTTAGCTTGAGAGTCTATCCTTTAGAATTTTTTTTGATGTTGCAATGCTTTTTTTTGTTGTTGTTGTTGAAACGATAAGAAGAGTAGCTGGTAGGCATTTGTTTGTCCTATATCCTTAATTGACAAAATAAAAAGTTTATTACCTATGTCAAGAATCTAATTAAAAAAAGAATTACAGGTATAGTAGTCACTTGAGGTACATAATGTTAAATGGAGAGACTGGCAAAAAAAACATCGTGTCGAGTAAAACACAGAATGAGATCTAAAGCACAATATCGCACACACGTCAGTGAAGACACTGTATTTCAAAGATTTATGCATATCGGGGATATATACCGAGTGTGGGGTGGGGGTGGGGAGGAGAAGAAGGTTGAGAATAGGGTTAAAGGGAAAAGGAGAAAGCAAGGGAAGGATCTTGTACGAACTGATGTTCGCAATGTGTCTTAACGGAAGTCAATTGACTGAACTTACATTGCCTGAGATCCAAAATATAGACCATGCCCCTACCAACACTAGATCCCCCCCAAACCACCATTCTAATACCGCTTTATGGTTTGCAATGTAGTTTTTTCTTCGGATCCTTGCAACACCCCAGTGTTCTCGATATCTTTATCGGCATTTTACAGACAAGAAACCTGAAATTCAGAAAGTTTAATCAAGCAACAAAACATGGCAGAATGTAAGCGTGCAGCCACATCTTCTGACTTCCATAATTATTGCTTTTTTCAGTTTCCTCCCAAAGGCCGTTTTCTTCCTAGAATGAGATTCACTGTATGTTCGGGGTGACAGCAAAATTCTGAAACATTTGCTGTTACGAAAAATCTATCGGTGGCATCTTTCAATGCCCTTATAAGCGAAGAAGGCATTCTTTCCTCTGGAGTGCTACCTCTGTCTCCTTCCTTATTGTTCTTTCTCTCGTCCTGATATCCGAATTATAGGGCCAAAGTGACTCTTGTAGACAATTCTAATTTTGCTCCCGTGTGGGACAAAAGTCAAATAATTATAGAAGAGATTCATGTTTTAAATGATCTAATTCTGATTTTCTAAGAGTCCTTCGTATACGTGTCATGTCTACAGCCTTGCAGATGGGCAGTTTTGCTCATGGCCGCCTCGAATCTCCCCTGGTGCCCTGTCATTCTCGTCCTGTCCTCGGAAAAACAGCTGCTCGTATCTCAATGCATACCTGAAGAGTGTTATAAAGTTCCCTTTTATTTGCCCTTCTTTAGGCTAATTAAACCAAGATCCTTTTGCATTTTCTCATAGAGACTATTCCCAGGGCTTTAGCAATTTTTGGTTTTCATTCCTGTGCACTTTATACTCTCCCATCCCCCCTTTCTTTTAGACACTGCCTGGTATTGTTAGATAGCGACTGTAATAGTTTAGATCAGTGATTCTCAAAGTGTAGGTTCCGGACAGACAGCATCAGCATCACTAGAGAGCTCGTTAGCAATGCAAATTATCAGGTGCCACACCAGACCTACCAAATCAGAAACTCCATTGATGGGGCCCGGCAATCCAGTTTAACAAACCCTCCAGGGAATTCTGATGTATGTTAACGTTTGACAATTATTTTTCAGCACTCTTTTTCCTCCCCTACTGGGGGCATGAGCCTTTCCTAGCCCCATTCATGTTGGATGTGGCCACGTGACTTGCATTGGCCAATGGAATGTTAGTCAATGTGATATAAGCCTTAGATGTATTTGTGTGGCTTTGGGTTGGCTCTGGTGCTCCAGGGATTGGTCACAAGAAGAACATGTCCTGGGTCCAAGAGAGTATAAGGTTAGATGGAACAGAATAGTTCAGTGTGTTTCAAAAAGAACTGGAAACAGAAATAAACTCTTTGGATGTCTATCTTTCTCTTAGTCTCGACTTCCCCATGGACAATATATGACACACTAGGAAGCAAATAATCCAGTGAATGAACAGTCTATTACTATGTTGCTACAAATAAACAGATAAATAATAAATAAATGGAGAGAACTGATTAGCTGAAGTACAGTACACATTTTAGACTAATTTTGTTTAGATGACCTTTTGGATTCTTTAGGAGTAAAATAACACTCTCATCACAGCAGATTGAATAAATAAAGCAGACGAAGTAACTTTATTTTTTCATGTTATATGATGTCTGGAGAGAGATGGACCCTGTCACTGTTCTGGGGGTTGATAATATCAGGATCAGCATGTCTGTGGAGAAGCAGCAGGCACTAACTGAGCTGGTCTCATCGCAGGTATTTCAAATAGAGGGTGTTTAATAAAGGAAGTTGTTAACATAAGTGATGGGAGACCAGAGACCCAACTGGGGATTGAAACCCTTCCAATGTTAGCAACAGCATTAAGGACCAGAGAGATAAAAAGGGATAAATAAGAGGCTACATAGGCTGCCAGAGATCTCCAGCTATCGGAGTTCAGATGCATCTAGCATTCTCCTGCGCATGAGGGTACTTTGTATTACCTTCCATCACTTCCCACAATCCTCCCAGTTCTTCCTCGATTACTCATAGGTAGATCACTTGCATCCACATCCTTATCTAAGGGTGCTGAAGATTACCCATCATGCTTTCAGAAAACACTTTTGTTAAATAGACAGGTTCCTTGAGGCGCCTGGGTGGCCCAGTCAGCTAGGCGTCCGACTCTCGATTTCAGCTCAGGTCACGATCTCATGGGTTGTGGAGGTTTCGCTCTGTGTCGGGCTCTGTGGAGCCTGCTTTGGATTCCCTCTCTCCCTCTCTCTCTGCCCTTCCCCTGCTCGCACCCTCTTTCTCTCTCAAAATAAATCAATGAACTTAAAAATAAACTTTAAAAATACTTTATAAAAAATAAACCCGTTCCTCTTTTAGAACAGGCAATTTTTCAACAAAATGGACCTGAAACAGAGAGGCCAGGAGCCTCAGTGTTTTCTCCCAGAAGCAGAAGCCGAGACAAGGTTATGCTTTACAAATGTTGCCCAAGAAAATGTAAAAGCAATTGAACAAGCCTTTACAAATATTTTTTAAGTTATGAGGGGGTTACCCATAACATACAATATTCTATCCTATTGTTCAGAGCACAGTTCCTGGTATTGAGCACATTTACATTGCTGTGAAGCCATCATCACCGTCCATCTCTTGAACTCTTTCGTCTTGCACAACTGAAACTCTGCCCCCATTAAACACGAACCCCCTGTTGCCCTCTCCCCCAGCCTCTGGCACTCGCCATTCTCCTTTCTGTCTCCATGAGCTTGACTACTTTTAGGAACCTCCTGTAAGTGAAATTATGCAGTCTTTGCCTTCTGTGACTGGCTTATTTCACTTAGCAGAACGTCCTCATGCTTCATCCCTATTGTAGATGTTGGAGTTTCCTTCCTTTTGAAGACTGAAGAAAATTCCACTGTATGTACGTAGGTACCACATTTTGCTGGTCCATTCATCGATGGGCGCTTGGGTCACTTCCAGTTTTCGGCTGTTGTGAATAATGTGGCTACACACTTGAGTATACAAGAAATCGAACAGTTCTTATAACCGTGTTCCTTGAGAAGTCGATAAAGAAGAGAAGCTTACACAGAACACAGGTCAGTGTGGATATGCTAAATTTGAATTAATTAATTGTGTCTAGTTAGCTTCTGGAAACATAAACAGAGATGCCAAACTAGATGCCTTGGCAGGGGCCAAACATGCAAAGAGAAGGCTGAAAATTATGAACAAAGGGGAAATTTATAAAACATTTAAGTGGTTTTCATTAGGGTGTGAGTGGACTGGATTATACTGCTGAGGTGAGGGGGTGTGTTGGATTTTCTAGACTCTTCCTTAAGACGAATGGCAGAAACCCAAGCTCTACACAATATAGAGATGTTGGATGGAGAAAGCACATAGAAGGAAGACAAGATTGAGAACCAGTGTTTTGTAAAGATAATCTATAGGAGCTGAATTGGTAGCATAGAGAGGGCCATTTGCTGACAGGACAGCATGCAGTTTCTAGTGGAGATCTTGAAATATTGGGAGGGAAATACAGTCCTTTTGAAACTTGAGGTCAGAGGAAATCCTTAGAAGGAGAGACTGAGAAGTCATTAAGAACTATTTATTTACTTGTTTCACAAACAATGCTTGGGCAGCACTCTCTGTGGTAGATTATACTATCCAAGTATAGCCATTACCCAATGTTCTTCTAGAACTGTGCCACACTCCCCATAGGAAGTAGTGTCTTATTCCCCTCTCCCGGAATCTGGATACGCTTGGGATTCACTTGTAAATAAGAGAATGCAGTGGAAATGGTGCTGTGTGACTCCGGTGCCTCGGCTGGAAAAGTCTTCATAGCTTCTGCCTTTCTGTTGGAATGCTGAGTCTTGAAGCTTTCAGTTCTCATGAGTCATCTTCTTGTCCCAAGGCAGCCATGCTGTGAGGAAGCCCAACTAGCCAGATAAAGAGACACCACACTGAGAGGCCCTGAGACCTCTCCGTGTAAGAGATAAAGATGCCTGGAAAGTCCATTCCTGGCAGTTATGCCTCCTGCACCTGCATGGGAGACATTGAGGCAGAACCATTGAAACTGTAGGTCAGGAATTAAAGCTCCCTGACTCCTGACCCACAGAGCCAGTGAGAGATAATAAGATAATTGTTGTCGTTTTCAACAACAACTACATTTTGGAGAGATTTGACATGGCTGTGGATAACCAGAGCACTGCTTTGGGACCAGGCATTGTTTTAGGTACTGACGTACGGTGGTTTGAAAATCCAAGTGTCCTTGTCTGTAATTACAGACCAGGTAGAAACAGAGTCACTGAGGATAACTAGCAAGAACACTTCTCAAAGTGATAGGACGGAACGACTAAGAATAGTGAAAGAGGACAACGACCAATGACCAGGTGTGTTCGGAACTTTCTCGGCATTTTGGGGTGAATGAGAGGAAAATGCCTTCAACGTAAGATAAGCAGTGTCCCTCCCCTACTTCCTCGCTGCTGGATAGGATAGGATCGAGGAGGGCAAAGCACCTAAAGGGGCAACCTAAGAGGGAAAAACACAACCTTTAATGTCTCACTGGGACAAAGTGTAACTTGAGTGACGCAGAGGTGTTGAGTCAGTTCCTAGAGATGGGTTAAATGTTGTTACAATCATCCCCCTTTTGGGGGCACTCAGGGGTCATGCTTCCTTTCAGGTGCTTCTTGTGAAGCCGTGGGCAGAACCATGCCTAGCCGTGGGTGCTTTGTGGCCAGAACAAAGAGCAAAATAAATGTATATCCCACCCCACCACCCCACATACATAATTTATAGCATTTTAATCTTCCTACTTGTCTCTGCTTATGAATTTCTTATAGAATTATTTAATGATGTGAGTTCAATGGGCAATTTCAAAATCTACTTAATTTACCATTTCTTTTCTCGGCGATGCAGTGAGGCACTGAGAACCATACTGCAGAGGTAGCAGCCTGAATGCGCTTGAGAGAAAAAAAAAAAAATCATCCAACGCCAGACAATTAATACGTAGGCAGGCTCCTGCCCTCTATCCCTGGGTCCCAATAACCCTGACAGGATGCTAGGGAGTTTCACAGATCAGAGAGAGACAGAGTTGTGTTAAAGGAACAGCATCAGACGTACCTCATGCCCAGTCTTGGAACGCCCCTGGTGTCTCTAGGTGTCCTATGAGGCGAAGGGAATGAGTTTTACAGGGCAAATGCAGTAAACGCAAAGGAGAAAAGGATGTAATCTTAAACGGAGTCAGTAGTCTGGATGAGAAGACACGAAGAATCTGCCCGGGAGCATGGGAGAAACTTGTTACAGTAATAAGCTCAGGAAGCACACGTCCCGATCTCTGACATCGGTGAATATACATTCGTAAGTCACGAGGCATGTGAACATTCAAGATTCTTCTGGATGGACCGACCACGCTGAGACAAAGGATAGAGCATGGAATGAGAGACGACACAAAAGCAGGTGTTAAGAGTCCTCACCTGGCAGACACATCCGATTCACTCCCACCGGCCCTTCTCCCACGACATCTCCCTCCCAAAGCATTGGCAAAGCTGTTGGATGGCCAGATGGGTCTCACCTGCAGGACACACGCCTGTCCTCCCGGACAACTCAGAGCGGCCCATGATGTCTTATGGCAAGTCGGTTTCAGAGCACTCGTCCTTTGCGTGGGGCAAAGCGGTAGGTCACGGTTTCAAATCCGGGGTGGTCACAACCGAAGAGCATTAGCTCACCGGGAAAGGGACTTCAGATGACCTTTACCCAGCCTCGTATGAAACGAGGCTCTCGGTCTCCGCTCAGCTTTTCACGGTCGAGGCGTCTGCACCGCTCAACGGATGCTAACCGTCCACAGTAGGGAGAGGGGGACACACACCAGGGCTTTCCGTCTCCTTGATAGACTCGGTGGGAATGTGTCCGGTCTTACGGACGGAGAGCCGCAGACGTCAACACCGTCAACTGAGCCACAGGCATCAGCATAAAACTCAAACCCGAGAGAGGCTCAAATTAGTATCCAAACATGCCTCTGTTTCCTTAATGCTCATTCAGACAGAGGTTCAATGGCTGGAAATTATTGAAATGAGGCAGATGTCAAGGGGATGCTGCACAGGCAGCTCCTCTTCAGTGGCAGTCATTGTGTGCCTCCAGCTTCAGGATCCTTGTTAAATCTCCACATCGTGCCCAGCCCTAAAGTACCTGCCGGTGCAGCTTTCCCGTTCGCCGCAAGAGTTGCACAAATGTACGAACGGAGCTGAAGGCTCTGGGATCGGCCTGGAGCTGCGTCATTTTCCCGATCGTTAGACTGGGAGCCCCAGTGCCCCGCTGCTACCGTGCGCATCATTTCGGAGCGCCATTCCCTTCCTCCCCTGTGGTCCTTGGCTTCGCTCGGCGCCTCCCACCGACCGACACCACCGGGCCTCCGTGTACCTTGCACGGGAAGAGAAAAAGGTCTTGAAATAATAGACTTCCTCTTGGTTTCTCAATCGGGTACAATCAGGGTTGTTTTTCATTTTTCAAGCCAACACGTGTAAAGCGTCTAAGAGGTGAGGGAATAAATACACGACTTTATGCTGGGGTGGGGGTTGTTAACTGTTTTTGCAAAGGTGGCCCAAGCCAAGGCATTCCTGTTCCCCAGCGGGACTGGAGGTGGAGGGAGGCTTAAATATAAGTCTTTTTTTTTTTTTTTCTTCCCTCTAAATCTGTAACCTGCAACAATGTCTTGCAACATTTCGCCTATTCTGAGAACTGCAGCCTATGTTGGTAAAGAAGCTCAGTGAGATTTCCTACTTCTGGAGGGGGGTGAGGGGAACCCTCCAGAGGTGGCCAACAGATGTAATGAAAGTCCCAGTTTTCTTCGGTGGAAAAAATGTCTTTATATGCAGGCAGGATATATGACAGTGCACATATTTTTTGTGCTAAGTATTCAACCTAAGTTAAATACTGAAAATACGAGAGGAAAAAATATGGCCCGATTCAGTATCTGACCTCACCTTACTTTAGAGCAAGGTTGTAAAACCAGCAGAATGGCTTTCTTTCTTTCTTTTACAGATTTTATTTAATTTTTTAAATGTTAATTTATTTTTGAGAGAGAGAGAGAGCATGGGTGAGGGAGGGACGGAGAGAAAAGGAGACAGAGGATCCAAAGCAGATTCTATGCTGAGAGAGCAGCGTCCGCACGATGTGGGGCTCAAACCCCAAACTATGAGATCATGACCTGAGCCAAAGTCAGATGCTTAACTGACTGAGCCACCCAGCCGCTCCCCCAATGGCTTTCTTTTTTTTTTTTTTTTCAATGTTTATTTATTTTTGGGACAGAGAGAGACAGAGCATGAATGGGGGAGGGGCAGAGAGAGAGGGAGACACAGAATCGGAAACAGGCTCCAGGCTCTGAGCCATCAGCCCAGAGCCCGATGCGGGGCTCGAACTCATGGACCGCGAGATCGTGACCTGGCTGAAGTCGGACGCTCAACCGACTGCGCCACCCAGGCACCCCGACTTCCTTAAACTTCCTTATACGAACCTAAACTCAGCAGAGAATCTTAGAATATGTAGCTTTGTTCTCTTCTCTTCTGACAACACCATCAAAAAAAGGAAGAAAAATAATCTGTCATGTATATATATATTCTTTGAGAGTTCAAGTATTTTTAAATGTAAAAACTTTTAAGTGCAACATAAAAAAAAGTAGCTGAGAGCTATAAATATGTTTTTGACTTCACAAAAGAAATATTTCATAATTTACACTCTCCATTCTTGAGGGAAGAGCAACTTTACCACTCATGAATTATTGGTTTCTTCTTCCTGGTTAAATATTCACTCTCTGTCCATCTGTCTTGTTCATATTTTTTCCTGTTGATTTTTAGCACTCTTAGAAATAAGGAATACATTTCAAACTCGATGCACAGGGGATTTCATTATAAATTGTGGCAAACTGGGAAAACGCAGACTTGATGTGTTAACCTCTACAAACTGGTGTGGGAACCTGGGTTGGTAAATTTGTGGTGATGGCTGTGGATGCTCTTTGGATTATATACTGGAATCACATCGCTTAAAAATAATTATGTCCATTTAACTTTCCTTAGAAAAATTCGAGAACTTTTTAATGCTATAATCTGTTAAGACTTAGGTATGTGAGTTGTTTTTTAATCACCACGAAGCTAAAGTACCTGTACGTTCCAAATTGTAGTCAGTTGCAAACAAACCCTAAACGATAGTTGGGAAGGCAACACACACTGTCTCTGGAGGCTTGTCTGGACGTTACATAAAAATGCCCAGACTGGGAACTTCATAGGTAACCTACACACCATTGATCACGATTGCACGTGCATACACTTTCTCTGTCCTCCTGCCGTGCGTTTGTATCGATGTCACACATACAAAAACCAAACATAGGTAGAAAGAGTCTCAGTTTTAGAAAAAGCTTGGTTTTGGAACAGATTGGAATTTGGGTTTTAGTCATCCAAGATGTGATAAACCACACTGGGCATTAATGTAGAAAACAGATTGAGCTTTTTAATGGGACATCAAATAAGACTTTATTAGCATCTATTAGGTTCAACCCCAAGCTCAGGAAATAGCATTAATGAGCATCATATATCAGCGTGTCTGTTATTAGATAACAGTATCCCTTAAAACCAGCCAGCCATATATTACTTTATACTTTTTTACCTTTATCTTCAGAATTAGCTGACATTCTATCCTGTTACACTGGCCTTACTATTAGTAATAGTGAACCAATTTATAAACCCATTAGTGACACTTTTTCCAGAAGATAAAAACAGTCAAAATTATCTGGCAGCAATTAATCTTAATGGCTGTATGCAGTAAACAGCAATGGGCTAATTCCAGCTCTGTCAGCCCCATCAAACAATCCTGCATTAGGCAGCTTTTCAGTGATCCATTAAAGCATATTCAGAACAACAACAAATTCAATGCTGAAGGCATATGCACTAAACATTACAACAGTGATCTTCTGAAGCCATCATTATCTCTTAAATAGTACTTCCCCCATGTATTATCATTATGCTGTACATTAGAAATACTTTGATTAAACTCCCTTAATTCATAACAGACAGCTGCAGACCATTTATGCAGTTAATCTCAACACAACAGCTATTGAGGAAATATAACAAAATGAAGGCTGTAAACTGGAAGTCATTACTATGAAAGATACTGGTTTTCTAGCCCTCTTAGAGCAGAGTGCATCGTAAGGATGGGCTTTGCGCCTACAATAATGGGGATGAAACTGTTAATGACCTTCCACTTTCCCTGTAACATCTGTCCCGAGGCTGGTTGTATTGCAGACTGGGCGCGTGACCAGTTTAGACAGGGCTGTGTTCTCTGTGCGTTGGCCAATCCAAGGGTTCCACCGAGGAGGACCAAAGCTGTGGCTAGCTCCTGTTTTCGGCTGCGGTGTTGAGAAGTCAAGGTTTTGGTGACATGGATAGTCTCACCCATGTCACGGAATCGTTAGTGTATAAAGCACTGAAAACCTATTCTGCGCGTATGTCATCGTTAGCGACAGCTTCTGATTTCCTTTCCAACAAGTGCTGTCTTTTAAAGTTTAATTGACAGTACTTGAGTTGACATACTTAAAAAAAAAATGATGCCTACGAAATTTTCTCTGCAAACTTTCTCTCCCGTGTGCGTGCTATTTTCTTTTAACAATCCAGAGAAAATCTGCATGCAAAAAAAAAAAACCAAAACAAAAACCATCCACCCCACCCCCTCCCAGATTTAAGTAGCCACACCCCAAGTTCACGTTCCGCTGAGTAAAATATGCACGGGTTGAATTTGATGAACAAGAAACCTGTGTAAATTTCTCCCATAATGCACCTTCACAAACTTTTTCCTTTTCACAGGTAGAGAAACCATAAACATGTTCATGAATGGGCTCTATGTGCCTGGCATTTTTTTTTTTTCCTCATATAGGGTTTATTTCAGAGTTCTAAACCACAGACACCGTGTCTACCTTTTGATGAAATGGCCAACTAATTAAAACATAAATTTAGAGTCCCCTTGCCACCTCTGACAGTACTTTCAGCTTTCAGGGTTAGCATCCGTGAATTAAATATTGATCCCAAATGTAAAGTGCCGCCATTGTGGAGTGATAAGGGCTTAGCTTTCAGAAGGAAGGACCAATCCCTGTGGCAGTTTGCACTGAATGTTTATGGGGATTTCCACCATGGTGGTTAAATTGAGCCATCCCTCCAAGATGTCCGGGAACACATGAATATTAATGTTTGCCAGCGTGGGGAGAGTAGATTAGCTGGGTGGACGTCACCCGTCACTTGGGCCCCTCAGGTTACCTGTGATGCAGGCAGAGATCCCTGCCTGCCCTCCCCCACGTTCCCAGCCACCCCTCCCGGAATACCACGCTTTAAAAAAAAAAAAGTGGCAGCTCTGGGAAATTTTCTTCATTTTTCTCTCCTTTCCGTTGTGTTGGTTGGAATGTCGAATGTCGTCGAATGTCCTTTATTTCTCACATTTGCGTTTGTGACAAAGCTGCCCCAGATCTCTCTTGGGTACCTGGATATCCTGAGGCCAGTTGCAGTTGGAAACACCTGGGATTTTCACCCATTTTGAAAAGTCTTCTCATCCTGGGCCTTAGCTCCCTGCCCTCTGAGTTACAAAGCTCTACCTCCAATTGCTGACTCACAAGTACGTTTGAGAAATAGTGCCTTTCCTTGGAAGTTCACAGCACATGTCAGCGTAGCAAAGCCTCTGACAAGGTCTAGAGCAAAGAAGCCTGTTTAACTGTGATTAACTCAGCATTCCCAAACCTTCCCAACTGATTTTTTTTTTTTTTTTTAATAGAGTAACAGTCAACATCTTATGGGGTACTAATCTTTCATAGAATCTATTTTGGGACATGCTTTTCTAAATTCCTGCTTGTAATAGTTATGTCTCAAGATTAGTCTGTGGTAGGAAAGGACAAGTTTGCAATTTGATGGATTATGCTTTCTTCTGATTTGTGTTCGTACGTTTCGGTATAGCTTAAAGATACTCCACGGTTGACAAGTGGCCATTAGCAAATAAAATTATGTTTGGGGGAAAAAAATTTGTTTGCAAAGCACAAGCTTGCTTGACTTTGATAGATCTTGCCGTTCATTCCAGGAATCTAAGTTTATCAAACAATGTTCATGTAGAAATTTTTTTCTGATTGAGACATAAGGTTTTCTTCAACTAATGATTAGAGTTTTCCAACTGATGTTAAACATATGGATAATTCACGAATGTGCTCATTTACCCTGCTGTGGAACATTATCTTTAGCTACAACACAATTATATTGTACATGAAAAGTTCTATCTAGACATATTTACATATATCTATATCTGCCTCTATTCTGGAAGCTTCAAGTTATGAGCAGGTAACTTCTGCTTGCAGTCTCAGCACACATTCCCCGCCCCCCCCCCCCCCCAAATACGACAAATAGTGACTGTGTTCTAGATGTACCTTATAAAAGTGTTTAATCCACTGGAACTGTGTGACTAAAAAGCTACAAACTGTTAAGTATACAGGCCAATGTGAGTAGAGTTGCCATGCCAGCAAATTAAACCAAATAGAAAAATGATAAGGTGATAAAGTTAACTAAGAAATCCTCTAACACGTTTGATCTAGGATACTAACACTTGAAGAAAAGTAGGTTTGATTTTAAAAGATGAGGTGTAGATTGAGGTGCGTGCGTGCGTGCGTGCGTGTGTGTGGTGGGTCTTCTGAAGCAAACTTCTAACTGCAATATTTCTTTTTGTAAATTAACTAATTTATTTTTGAGGAGAGGGAGAGAGACAGAGAGTGCACATGCAGGAGCCAGAGAGGGGTAGAGAGAGAGGGAGAGAATCCTGAGCAGGCTCCGCGCTGATGCGGGGCTTGATCTCATGAGCCCTGACACCACGACCTGAGCGAAAATTAAGAGTCGGATGCTTAATTGACTGAGCCACCCACGCTCCCCCTAACTTCAATATTTCTAAATACTGTCCCAAACTTAATGTGCTGTCCCACCCCGGCCTTCCATTCAGACAGATCACGACAGGTCTTTTTCCAAGAAAAAAAGAAGAAAGGAAGGAAGGAGGGGGAGGAAGGGTGGGAAGGAGAGTGAGAAGAAGAAATAGAGTTCCTCTGATGGATTAGGTAAGATGTGAGAAGTGAAATACAGAAAACCTGGGGGGAACAGCATTTGTGCAGTACTTTCCCCGAAGGTGGCCATTTTGAGAAGGGAGTCAGGAAGGGGAAGACCAGTCTTACTATCATATGCCCGGGGTGCAGTTTGTCTCGAATTGTGCCTCAAACACCTGCATAACCATCAAGCCTCAACTTTTTTCTCGCGTCTGTTGTAGAGTTCAGTCCATGTGACTAAGTTTCAATTCCATTTCCTTGCTTGGCTGTATGGTTCTTCACCAAGCCTGGTGCTTGGGCACCCCAACCTCTGCCAGTCCTTTCTCCCAGAAGGCTGGTCCATATGTTCCACCTACTGCCTTATCGCCTGACGCTGACCCCCGTCTTGCCCACCCCCTCCGCTCTATCTGCTTCCTTTTCCTCGGGATCCAAGCATGCTCCCCTTGGTCCTGGGTACTCTTCAGGGGCATCTTACCACCTGGGCTCAGGTAAACCCTTCACTGCTGTCCATGCTTCCAGTATCCCCAGTCCATGCCTTATACCGGACTCGGAGTCGTGTTAGGAAATGCCAGTCTGGGCTTTTCAGAATCCTCCTGAGTCCCGCACCTGGCAAGGTCCGTATTCTTTAGCATGATCCGTTTCCTACGTCTCCTACTTTGTTTTCTGCCTGCTCTGCCCCAGTTCATCTGATCTCCTGGCTATTCCTCAGATGCACTGTGTTTACTCTCAGATCCGTGTCTTTGCACATCAGGTTCCCTCCCCCTAACTTCTTTTCCTATTAACTGCCTCCTACTCATCAATACTGAATTCATTTATCATGTCTTTTGAAAATCTCAGTCTCTATGGCTAAGCAAGATGCACCTACTCACTGAATTATAATTCACTGAACTGTAATTACTTTCTTGTCTCGCTTTGACCTGCTTGAGGACAAGGACAATGTCTTTCATTTTGTATCGCAAGCTTGTAAGACTATTTCTTGGAACACAGTAGGTACTTACAAAGTATTCATTGAATGAATGGACCAAAGATTATACAGTAACGTCACGTACTGGATCATTCCCTTCTCTGGGATACTGCAGAACTGCAGAATTCTTTAATGGTCAACAGTTAGATTTTTGTTAATAGACATTAGCTACATTATATAGAGAAAAAGATACTTGTAGCATCCATGTAAATAGATTAACAAGTGCTGATCTGCATGTGGTAGGATTGCAAGTGGTTTCATCCAACCTTTCTGTGCGTGGGTGTGTTGTCTAAATTAAAAAAAAGTTGGGGGGCGCCTGGGTGGCTCAGTCGGTTGAGCGTCTGACTTCGGCTCAGGTCACGATCTCGCGGTCCGTGAGTTCGAGCCCCGCGTTGGGCTCTGGGCTGATGGCTCAGAGCCTGGAGCCTGCTTCCGATTCTGTGTCTCCCTCTCTCTCTGCCCCTCCCCCGTTCATGCTCTGTCTCTCTCTGTCTCAAAAATAAATAAAATGTTAAAAAAAAATTAAAAAAAAAAGTTGGTTCCTTTTATGATAATAAAAAAGAGATAACTTAAAAAAGAAACGTCGCGGGGTGCCCGGGTGGCCCAGTCGGTTAAGCATCCGACTCTTGATTTCCACTCAGGTTGCGATCTCACGGTTCGTGAGATCGAGCCCCGCGTCGGGCTCTGCGCTGAGCATGAAATCTGCTTGGGATTCTCTTTCTCCCTCCCTCTCTCTCTCTATTTCTCTGTGTGCCCCCCCATCTTAAAATAAATAAATAAGCATTAAAAACAACAACAAAAAGAAATGTCTTCTTAGCATGGGTCACCGCTTTACAAAGGAACAGGACACACGGGGCCCCCTGCTGTCACATGGGTCGCTCTTGCTCTGTTCCGCTCTCCCGGTTCCCCCTGCTTCCCTCTTCTTCGCCCCCCCCCCCCCCCCCCCCCCCGGCTGTTGGCGATGGGAGGTTTGGCCCGGACTTGGTGACATTTGGTTCATGTTTGCATGTTTGCTTTAGTACCTCTCTGCTAAATGAGTCTCCTACCACTATCGACCAGCTACTCTCATTGCCAACACATCCCCACGTTGTGGCGGGAGGGGTCTAGGCAGGGCCGAAGGACTTGCTTCTCCTGGCCTTCCCGGGGAAGCATGAGTCCTCAAAGGGGAGACTCAGGGTCAGTCATTTATTTGCCTCAGGACGCTGTACCAATTTCTCCTAAGGAGGCAGAATGGGTGGTTTACCAAACTAAAATCAAGGAACCCAGCCAAACTCCCCACACAACTTCCCTTCAACAGCAGAGTATGTCCTGGGCATTCCTCCGGGTCATTAAGAACGCAGCTCTGACCACCGTGGGGCTGAGCACAGAGCCCACTCCGTAAATGTTGTTTACGGGCTGGCCCTTCCGAGTTCCACTGAATGGGGCTTTCATTCTACGGAACGTTAGCAAACTCTTAAATGGCAATGCAATCTTGAATGTTTTTTTTCCTAACTACGTCTACAGACACAGTGAAGAAACTTGGTGCACTGGTCTAATGCTCTTAAAGATGCTGAAGAAAAAAATGTAATGATGCTTGAAACAGGCTAGCCTTCTCCGTTCCCCCATGACAGCATCAGATGACCAAAGTCTTGGTCTTAGTGGCCAGGTTGATTGATATGCTAAATTGATTATGTTCAACAGACATTTAGAGGGTGCCTAATGCACTCAAGGTTACCAGGCTAGGAGCTTCAGGGGATAAAAGAAGAATGAAACCTGGTCCCTGCCCTCCAGGAATTGACAGTATGGTGCCTATATATGAAGTGCGATAGAAATTCTCTTCTCGTTGATTGTGACTCAGGAGAATAAACATTTGGATTTCCCTTTATTAAATGGTTTTCTTTCGGTTGAGGTTTATTCTGAGCCCCACCTCGAGCATTTCAGCAACTTCCCAACTGCGCTACCCGTAACTTTTGGGCAAGGTTCTGTTTGTGCACTGATTTATTTATTTGCGTTCTCACTCAACAAATATTTACTTAATGCTCCTATGTGCCAGGAGCAGTTTTAGGAGCGTAGAGATGTGGTGCCGAACAAAACTTCAACACACGCACTAGGAATTAGCGAGGGCTATGAAGAGAAAGCAAGCAGAATGAGGGGGTCGCGAGGGTGAGGAGCTCTTCTGAGAAGGGGTGTGTCAGGAAGCCTTTCTGAGAAGTTGGCATTTGAATGAAGCCTTGCAAAAGTCTGGAGGATGCGCGTTAAGGGCAGACATCCCGGCAAGTACAAAGGCCTGAAGCAGAATGATGTGGGAGTGTCTGCAGAACAGTAAAAAGAGCAAAGTGGCTGAATCCAGGGTGTTAGGTAGGAGGCGAGGGCCGCGCCAGGGTCAGGCTCTGGAAAGGAGGGGACTTGTAGGCCAGGACGAGGCCTGTGGGCTACATTCCAAGTAAAGGAGTTTGAGCATAGCCTATGACTGATCTGATCTTTGTTTAAAAAAAGATCACTCTGACTCTTCGGTGGAGAAGAGCCCGTAGAATAGTTTTTTTTTCAAAAAAGGAATAAATACCTACTCCATTATTTCAGTCCTTGGTCCAAATGGATTTGCACAAACGCGCTATTCTTTCCTAGTTTTGCTACCCGGCCAATAACTTGTCAATACGATGGCTATTATTAAAGAGCAATTTCTACCTGGAAGATTTGGCTCAACGTTGGGAAAAACCGTGTAACAACTAAAGCTCCCCAACAATGAGCTCCTGTTCCTAGAAGTGTCCAAATAGAAGCTGGGTGACCTGCTGTCCGGGGCGTGGTAGGAGTGATTCCTATCGTGCGCGGACACGGACTTGATGCATCTGAGAAATGCTACTTCTTTGGACTCATTTGCTTCCCAATAAATGACATAGATAGAACGGGATTCTAGGTTTAAGATACGGAGAGTCTCGTGGACATTATCCTGTGCTGCCCACATCCATCATTCTCTCAGCTGGGCACAATGGTGCTCAACTGTCAGCCTCTCCTGAAGTCTCCTTGGCTGCAGAGTGCTGCTTTGTCCCAGGTCACGCCTCTTCCTGGGACATCCCTTATCATCGGTCAGCTGATGCAGAGGATAAAAAGCCTGACTGCCTTGCTCCATTTGGGGACAACTTTGAAGGGCTACTCTAGCTCCAGAGCTCCTGAGGTCAGCTGGGACTTTGTAGACACTTCAAGGCAGCCCAGCCTCTCTGTCCGCCTAGTCTGGCTTTATTCCCTTCCTTCCCACCTGTTGGTCCCTTTAGACCACTCCTCCGGGGGGGGGGGGGGGGGGGGGGGGGGGGGGGGGGGGGGG
>NW_024412441.1:23992241-24085754 GCF_014898765.1 Herpailurus yagouaroundi | reverse complement strand
CACACACACACCATAAACTCTATCTCTGTGTCTGCTTCTCGGAACCCAGGTAGAGAGCATCATTGGGTAGGAAAGTAAAGTGGCTTAGATGTAGTTTAGGGCTCCTGCTTGCATTTTCAGCAGGTGCATTGTGACATAAGCCTTAAGGGAGCCTCAGGCCAGTGAGGGTCTCTCTCTCGCTCCGTATTCAGAGAGAGGACTGCTCTGAAATCTCCATGCATGCTCCAGGGAGAGACAAGGAGTGCACAGTGCTGGGTACATAGTGGTAGCTCAGCAAATATGCATTAAAATGTATATATTACAACCCCCAGCCATATGTGAACAGAGGGACACTGTGCTCTTATTGGGAAGGTTCTGTACACGACCCTCAAGGGCAGAGGGCATGCAGGAGCTAGTGACCAGCCAGCTCCTGAAGGCGAGTGGTGACCTCCGTGGTGTCTCAGTCTGAGGGGCTTCGTGGGAAAGAGGTAGAAGACCGTGGTTTCTGTTTGGTGGAAAAGGAAATAGAACATCATCACATGCTCTGGAAACTGCAAAGGATGCTGGGCCAGCCCCCAACGTTGATTGAGAAAACTGAGTAGCACTGAACGAGAAATTCAGAAATCACTCAAGGATGGAAAAGTTTACTATCTCAAATGTTTTGAGCGAATGCTATCATGTATAACTTCACCCCAAATCGTTTTATACCTTCCTCTGATATTTGATTATTACTTGTAAGTCTCTTCCTGAAGCTTCAAGAATAATTTTTTTCTTTTTGCAAGGCTCTTTCATATGAATTGGCTTATTGGCATCAAAATGCTAGATGATAAATTTATCTCCAATTCAGAAGCACATTAAATGTGATACGTACAAGCGTAGATTTCGCTGGAACCATGTCTGTATTTTACTGTATGCCTATCTGAGGGTGGGAGGCAAATTTTGGGCGCACCAACTCGAATTCTGTACATGCATCATAAGAAAAGGAAAGCGTCCGGATAGGTTGCATTGAAAGGAATAAATACTTCGCCCATTTCATCACAGGGTTTTTGGTCAATGTTTATAACCTCCACCCTGCCCACGGTCTGGGATGGTTCACTCCGACCAGCCTTAATTGCTTTTGCTGGAGGCAGCGCAATTCAGTGATCCAGGCTCGGGACAGCCATCCTGGGTCAGCAACTGGCCCTCCGCTCTCCAGCTACGTGACCTCACCCTGGTCACTCATCCTGGTGGCTCACTGCCTCATCTGTAAAATGGGAATGAATCCAATAATGCCTAACTCGCAAGGTGGCTTTGAGATGTTAATGTACGTCAAACGCTTGGAAGGGTGTGTGGCTCGAAGAATCATTTATTTCATGCGTTTTCTCTCTCTTGTTTGTAAAATGGACACAAAATACTTAACTGTTTAGAGTGCAGGGGGAAATACTTGCCGAGTAATTAGAGTCCTCGGTGCCCAGTAGTATGAGCGGCTCTCTAAGCAGCTTATGTATAGCTCCCATAAGCTTGTAGAGCCGCTCATACTTGTTTTGGAAAAGGATATTGGAGATGAGGGGTGGCCTCTGTGACCATCCGTATTGTTGCGTCGCCTCCTTCTCCAGCTGCCTGCAGCGCTTGGTTGAGGCTTTATTATTGCATCTGGATTTCAATGTTGACCGGTCTCTCCCACCCGTTGGATCATATCCATGCTGTAAACAAGTCTTGCTTTGGAGTCAGTCAGACCTGGGTGGACCCAGGCTCCGAGAAAGCGGGGGGAGGGGGGTTATGCAGCTTCTTGTGGGGTCTGATACTCTGTCTCACAGAGCGGGAAGGAAGCATCAGCCAAGGCAGTGCCCTATACAGGACCCAGTAAAGGTGGCCTTCTCCCCTTGTTGCTCCAGGGCGGTGATCTTTTATCTGCAAAGAGAGATGCTTGGCGCCCCACAGGTGTTTCTTTCATGATTATGGAATCTGATTTTGTGGTAGTTATTTCCAGAGACGGATCCGGTGTCTTTCAACATGATCAGGCATTTCCAGTCTCCATTTCAATCATCTGTTCTGATCCAAAAGTCTCCCTTCCTTGAATCGCACAAACAACAAACAGACAAAGACAAAATATTAGAGGTAAGAGATTTGCTCATTTCAACAACCACAACATATTTAACCTATAGTGAGGTTCAGATTTCCTGACCTTAAGGACCTTATTTCTTCGTGCTGTGAAATGGGTACGTTGCTACTCAAATAGGATTTCATGCAAGGTACTTTCTCCCCACGTTTGGGTTGTTTATTGCATTTTGTACATTTCATTTGAATCATATCCTTTGAAAGCAGGTGTATTAATTTTAACATCAGGAAAGAAACGATCTTGTAAAGATTCTATGTGCATGTCTACGAAGAGATACCATGATGGACTATATGGGAACTGGTCATTATAATAGCATCCAAGAGCAGTCAAGAAAATTTATAGCCATGGGCTAATTATCCTGTTCATGTTTTTATTTTTTTCTCTCTTTCTTAAGTGTACATCACTGTGAAAATTCTGCCTCTAAGGCTAGATAGCATCGCATGTGAATCCTAAGTCAGAGATAGGATATATTTATTATGCTGGCCCTTCTTTTGTATCTCTAGACCAAGTGGAGTGGGTACAGATGCTCAGAATACTATATATTGCAAAGAAACAAAATCTAATATGCAGCAATATTATGTCCTGCTTCTATATTCTATAGGAGAGAAATGCCTAAATATGAAACCACACTTCATGCAATTTCTAAAGCTGCATTCACATCCCTCCCCCCTCCACACACACACACACACACACACACACACACACACACACTTTTGGGGACTATTGTGCTGGTTTTCCAAGTAAATGGGGCCTTTACTCTACAAAGAATGAAAGCTCTGGAAGGTTGTGTTCTGGACTTGCCGTCTCCTCTGTCAGGTCCAGTCCATTTCTTTCTTCCTTTTTCCAAGCTACAAAGCTACAACAATGTTTATATTCATATGAAGTATTTCAGCAATTCATAGCCAATTTATCAATGACCACGCAGCTGCAGGCACCACAGTCTAAAAAAATATACCAGCTCACTTGGTGTTTACATAGGCTCTGAAAGCCCCGAGTCGTGGCAAGGGGACCGAAGCCCCAGGAGTCATTAGAAAGGAACACTGGAGCCCTGGCCAGAGATGGCGGAGGGGTGTTTGCATTATAGCACAACACATCATTAAGGACACAATTGTTATTTAATGTGACACAATCATCTTTCTGCTCTTCATGAAATCCACTTAAGTAATTACCTTCTTAGCTCATTGGCTCTGTGAGCTGCCTGACTAGAAAGAGTTATATATTTAAGGAAATATTAAAAACGGGCTCATACAATTGCCCCCTTTAAATTGACTTTTACTTATTAACATATTCAAAACGAAGATTCCCCCCCCGCGCCGGCGGGGGGCCCCCAGTCTGCCCTCCCCCCGCCAACCCTGAAGGAGTGCGAGAACTCCAAGGTAAATAAATGCTCTGGAGCATTAGCAGGATTTCAAGAGAATAAGAACACATTAGCCAAAGTGTCTTTTACTGTCAGCCAGTCTTAAGAAAACAGCTGATACCTGCATATAATGCCTGGCTCTTTGTATTTTCACTTTGACATCTGTTTTAGCCAATCAATTTGTCATTGAAGCCAAAATGCTGCTTGAAAATTTGCCTTGGCTTTCTCCTTTTAAGACAAGAACACATTTCTGAAGAAAAGATTCCTTTCCAAAGCTCAGTGCAGGCTCCCCAAGCTGTGTGGGTCTTAATAAGTGGCGTAGTTTTGAGGACTCGCTTTGAATAGTCTAGATATTAAGACGGATGATTTAAAGAATCCACAGAACTTATTTTCAGAGCACATTTACATGCCTTTCAAACAGATTTTTTTATTATGACGTGTCCAAGATGAGCCTGCAGAGGTTTCGCATTATTTAAGAAGAGCCGTGCCGAAGTACAGAATTGAAATTACTTGAAAACACACATCTGCATTTGAAACTTTAAGCTCGCTTTCAAAATACACTGTACAATCCGTGTTTACTATAAATACAGCGAGGTAAGTCTGAAATACCTTTATCTTATTTGGTAGCTCTGTGTTTGAGCCTCTTTGTTTGAACGGAAGTGTCAGCTGTATTTTACTTTATTATATAAAAAAGTTTCAGAATTTAATTAAGGGTCAAGTACCAGCAGCAGATAAATGCAACAGCTAAAGCATATTTCTGATCACTCTGAAGTCTGCAATCATGAAAATTATTATCATTGAGTAAAACTGGTCTCAATGATGGTGACTGGGAGACAGATTCTGTGTTACTCAGCCGTCATTTACATAATAATGGGTTCCAGTTTTCATCAGCACCTTTTGTTTGTACAGTGCTTACTGCTACAGTAAATTGTCAAAATGTCATTCCTCTCCAATCAGCCAGAAAATATCAACAGTAAACAAGGCACAGGAAGAAATTCTCTGATTAGAAGTGTGGCAGAGGAAGAGGAGAGAGCTCAAGTCTCCCTGAGCGCTGGAAACGTGTTATTCTGGTGTCCCCAAGAATACAGTCGCAAGGCTTAGGAGAATGACTTCTCCCTCCCCTCCCCCTCCGCCGGCCCCTTTAATGAAGAAATACCTCTCTGCTGCTGAGGTCGCTCTGAGACCTGGGGACTGTCCCTGGGGATTAATAGATTTACATATGTATTTGTCGTTGCCACTCTGGTGCCTCTTACCGGGCATCAGCCTCTCGTTTTTTCTGGCAGCCTAGCTCGGATTAAACGGGGCAGGGATCTCCTAGTGTTCTTGTCCCCTGCTCATTCTCTGACTGTTGGCCAGTAGAGTTCCAGAGGATAAAGGAGCTGTGGGGAAGGATTTGGCCCATGACCACACTGCCATCACATGGGGCGCTTGCAGAGAGGCTCCCATCAGCTGACTAACCAGTCCTCCTCTCCGTTCAGACTGCCAGAGGCTGAGAGATGGCTCCCGAGGGAGGTGCCCAGGGACTCAAGAGCCGGGGAAGAGCCCCAGGCGGCAGATGGGACTTCCCCTCCCCTCTCGACCGCTCGCCTGGCTTCTCTATCTGGCCGTCCCTTGAACTCGGGGACCGGACACGTGCAAGGATGATAGGCCAACGCCAGTGGCAACGTTTAGGGCGCTGAGCCCTGAGTGCCCGGCTCTGAATTCTCTCTCCGGGCTCCGCACCCCACCCCAGGCTTCCCGCAGTATTTTCAAGTGTGTAAGGTACATGAAATCAACGGATCTTTCTGTTCTTCGGTGAAATCTGCCCAGGCCCAGAAAAAGATGAGGGTGGATTAATACAGTATATGCCTTATAACCATTATAGTTACAAAGTGTATTAAAATTAAAGACTTCACATTGTGTTTGAAATAAAAATGAATATAGTGGCATTCTGCCAAGAGCCCCAGAAACCACTCTTGTGTGGAATTGAAACATTTGGCTCATATAATACTTAATTTATTTTTATGAAATGACAAGTTATATAAATGTGTGTTTAAAACAGAGGGGCACAACATTTTTTTTTTTTTTTGGTAAGTTTCTTTGTATTCTGGCTTATATAGCTCCACACAGTTGAGACATATCTAAATAGAACAAAAAGCAATAAACTTTCCCGAAGTGTTTTTTTTTTTTTTCAAGCTACACGTTCCCCCAAATATTTCAAAATGTGATCGTACAGTTAGGTCGCCCAAGGAAAGGCTCACAGCACCTTCTTTGGGGAATGAATGGGAGTTTTAAAATGTATTGAGACGAAGTGTCGACATCAGGAAATATTTTGTAGAGCATTCTGGTTTCTTACCAGGCACTTTATTTTGCTTGGCTACTTTTAATTTTTTCCCCTACTTCTTCTCTTTGAAAATCCGACATTGTCCAAACCCTTTCGATTAAGAAGCTTGGCTGAATGAAAGCGCCCGAGATGCTGTAGCGGTGCATCAATAAACAGGGGGCCCGCGAGGCTGGGCAGCACGCGGGGAAACAGGGTTGATCAGCAGTAATTACCCTGACACCTCATGCAATACAAGGAATTAACTCCTAGGACTTTGGGCCGAATGAAGAAGAAGTTGATGGTTCACGTTGTGAATGCATCGGTGCCTCAACCCATTACCAGTTTGAACGAAGATGGGAATTTACCATACTTTTTGGGGGCGGCGGGGGCGAGGCTGGGAATGAGCGCTGTGCAGAAAATGAGCAAGTAACGCAGGATGCCGAAGCCACAGCAATTTGGATTTTTATTAAGGCCTTTACCTTTGGATTCTATACCGTGTCTATAATACGTACGTAAAAGAAGAGATCCATGGCAACCGTTGTCTTGAAAGGAGGGAGCCTGCCGTTTTAAAGAAGAGGTTAGTGTGTCACGAAATTAGGTGAAGGTATTCCAGGACAGACCTCAAGGAACGGAAGTGCTCGAAAACACAGAGCCAGGAGGGGAAGCACAGCTCAAAAGGCAACTAGTTAGCAGCTGGCACTATGACCTTTAACTGCATCCATGGTAACTGGGCTAAAGACGGAGTTTCCATTTTATCATCCTCACACCCACAATGTTAAGCCTGTGAATCCCACTGCAATTTAATGGCTGAAATCAGAAGGCAGATCTGTGTTCATTGGACCAGTGCCGATACCCTCTTAGCTAATGAGCGCAATAAACATTTTCGTGCCAGGAAACCAGTGCAAGTGGAAATATTATGCCATACAGAAATATATACCCAAACACAAAGAAATGGTCAGCAAAGCCAGTCTTTTCTGTGTACTTGCATATCCTAGCGCTCGAAGCCCATCATCTTTTACGAAAAGAATTTTAAAAAGCTGCTAGGCTATTGAAAACAGTGGCACACCAGAAAGCTTATTGTGCACGAGAAATCTGAAGTTATGAATTCTAGACTTAATGCCTATTACTGCCGCTTCTATTATTTTCCTTAATGAATCTTATTATTTGTAAATGTATGCTTCCTTTTATGTGGCTCCAAGATACTTTGTGCTTTTTCCCTGACTGTGCACTGTACCTTCAGCTAGTCGAAAACAGCGCAAAAGAGACCCCCACTTTTTTGGTAACAGGGAGGAGGTTTATATTATAACTTTGCCTTCCTGGACATTCGGTCCGTAGTTCCTTAGGAATTAATGGCAACAGAGTTGTATTGTCACAGACCGTGCAACCTGCAAGGATCCATAGATCACGCTTGTTTGTTTTGAAGCCCCAGGAAAAAACTGACGAAGGCAGCTGACCACTAGTGGATGCGCTTTTGTATGCACCTGCCTTTCTGAACGAACACTGTTCATGAAACCGCTTTTAATGAAAACACACAGGTTCGTTCAGAAGATGACCACTGAATCTGAATTGCTCAATGTAAGAAGCAACCAGGTTTAGGGGCGCCCTGGTGGCTCAGTCGGTTGAGCTTTGGACTTTGGCCCAAGTCACGATCTCGCGGTTTGTGAGTTCGAGCCCCGCATCGGGCTTGCTGCTGTCAGGGCAGAGCTTGCTTTGGATCCTCTGTCCCGCTCTTTCTGTGTTTCTCCCCAGCTCTCTCTCTCTCTCTCTCTCTCAAAAAAAAAAAAAAAAAAAAAAAGATTAATAATAATAGTAAAAAGAAGCAGCCGGGTTTAAAGGTTTAAGTTCGGTTAACATATTATATGAATTTTAACTCTGTGCCAGTTTCCTGTTCACATTCTCCCAATAATCCTTTTTACAAAACTTACCTTTAACACATTAAACTTCAGCAGTGTCAATGTGCTGCTTCTATCGAAAGGCTGCCCAGAATTATCCTTGAAACCTATCTTACTTGTTACAACAAGGCATAGTCAAAGTTATAAAACTACATGCGTACCTGAAGAAAATGTAACTTACGGGACGTTTCCCCCCCTTCTTTCAAAATTTTCCTCAGGCGTTCTAAAATATCCCCCAACTTTCTTCTGCTCGAAATGGTTTTCTGAGCAAAGATGAGGGCTTAATAACTTTCCTTATCAGGAACAATAAATGTTTTTCTTAGGGCGCAATGCCACGCATCCTTTGTAAGAAAAAGCTTGAACTGAGCTGTTAACAGAAACGACTTGTTCTGGAAACCATAAAGGTCAGGGAGAAGATAATTTGGGTGCTTCTTATCTTTTAAAACCGTGCTATTTTATCAGTATCAGAAAGTTTTAGGAGGGTTGATAAAAAAAAAAAGGGGAAAGACAAAAGAAGTAAGAACTTAGAGCCCTGAATAATCACACCTGTTTACTTGACTCATAAAAGGGCAGGATGTACCTCTATCAGTTTAATAAAAGATGTTCTATCAATTTAGACAATTATACCAAAGATTAAGAATGTCATGAAGCTGATGAGATCTCCTAGGTAACATTAAAAAATAATATGCTTTTAGATCACATCATCTATTAAATGACAACTGCCAATTTTTTTAAAGGAGTACTCAAAATTCTTTTCTTGAATGACAATTTGAAGTTCAAATACTTTGTTCTCAACAGTTAACTTCATCGACATGACACTTCTCGACTAAGGAAACTTGGCAAATACGAGCTTCCGGCTTATCCAAGTAACAGCAGACGGCAGGATAGCGCATCTTATGACCTCCCTGCATCTCCACTTAATGAAAGAACAACAAGAAATGTTTTGCTAGCGCATTGCTCCGCTGAAAATATCTGAATATGACTTACATTTAAATATTTGCTGTCCTCTCGACTTTATTGGCTCTGAACAATTGCCTTTCTTATCGTCAGCTTGGTAAAAATTATTTCAAGCTTTAACAGAAAGACGCTATGGGACCATGAAAATGAGCCCACCATGACCTTGGTCAGACCCAGCTCTGCGGAGGGCGAATTGCGGGACCCGAGGCAAAGGGTTTAACGCAGCTCTTCTGCGTGGCCCTTGCTTGTGCAGGGTGCATAACACTACTGGCTCCTTCCTGAGGACTGTTCTACAAATACCTGACAGCTACGGTGATCCTGAGAGGCCTTCAACATGGGTGCTAGGGAAACACCGAGAATCACTTACTCATGTTTAGACAATGGATTTGCCATAGTCTCGGTATCTGGATGGAAGGGTCCGCCAGGCATCTTAGCCTCTACCACATGGAGCCTCACCCCGATAAGGTCCAGTGCTCCTCGGTTGGCCCCAACGACGCAGTAGAGGGCACTTGTACATTGGTGACAGGCTCTAGGGGCCAAGCAGAGATCCAAGCAGAGATCTTGTCTGCCAGTAGGATGTTCTCTTCTCTAAGAAACTCTGGCTGCCACTCACCCCAGCTTTGCATTATGCCTCCCTTGCCAAACGCCTGCCTTCTGGTCCTCCTTTTCTACCTCTAGCCTCACCTTCTGGATCTCATTCCACTTTCATAATTTAACCCTCTGCCCCGCCAGGCAAAGCACCAAGTGCTTCTGGCTTGTGTGTGACAGGGTATAAAAAGCACCCCGTCACTTTGCACTTTTCACCTTGTGGGTCCCCAGTACGTATCCCCTTGGCTATGCAGCAGAAGTGAAACTACCATTGTTATTCTCAGCAGCCTCTGCAGGAACAATGCTCATTTATCAGGCTCTTAGCCTGCGCACGTCCTAAGCACTATCTCATTTAGTCTTTACAGCAGTTCTACGGGGAAGCCAATTCTGGGAGATTATAAGTAAGTTATCAGAAGTGAGTGAGAGCGATCGTAGGTCATTTAGCTGAGCTATAATTCTCAGAAAAACCAACTCTGATCAACTCTGAGTTCCAGTTGGCATTTTTGTGGTACAGACACTAAGTTCTAAAGATTCTTAAGCATTGTTGCCATTTGTGGGATTGGAGGATGAGGGATCCTGTTCTAACTGATTTTCTTATAAAGGTCCCAGAATCCTCCTCAACTTGACTGCTTAGTGGGACAGAGTGTAGGTCAGTAAACTCCCTAAGATCTATTGTCTGGACCCCTGGACTTGTAGTCTCATCCTTTGATGCTTACTATAAAGCACTGACAGAGGGTTTTTGACTCTAGTCAGTCCTCACCTTGTGCCTTTCTCCTGTCCATGGAATGCCCATGAATAACTTTGTGCAGTGCCCATGAGCTGTTTTACCTCCATGGCCTGCCTTCTGCTGGGCGTTCAAAAGTATATCCATTGGAATTACTGACAAATTTTAGTGGCCCCTTTAGCAAAAGTTATCTTGCAAGATGACTTCAACAGAAAAAGAATGTGGAAGAGAAATGATGAATTTTTCAGTTGAGCTAAGATGTCATTTACATTATTTACATGTACCTATCACCTTTGCTCTCTCCTCAAAGAGCCATGCAAGAGAATACATCGAAACATCTTTTGAGTTCTTAAGAAAAAAGACGCAAAGGTAAAGATACACTTGGCTTTGCAAAAACATCCAATATGATTCAGAAACCACCACAGCTTCCTAACTAACACGGGACTTCCCCATATCCATCTATAGGCTCGCTCTGCCGGCAAAGAGTGGGGACCACACGATGGTCCAAACAAACTGGGCAGAAAAACAGGCATTTCCCCAGATCAGGGGAAACTGTCTAGAGAGGATCGGTGAAAGGAGCGGTTCTGATTCCAGGAAAGTCTCCCCCAGTTACTCACTGCATTCTGACTACGGGGGAGAACAAGTCCTATCACAGAAGACTTGTAGAAAAAAGGGCAGGTCAACAATAGAAAGCAATTTTCTAAAGATATCAGATCTCAGACTATGGGTAACAGGAGAAATGAAAGCAACATGTTTCACATGTGGCACAGTGGCAATCTAACGCTGGAGAGATGGAAAAGGAAAATGACTAATAGGCAGAAACAGAGGAGAGTCGAAAGTCAGAAAATCAGTTTATGGGGATAAGTCCCATAACATTGAAGGAATGGAGAAAACACACAAACGATAGGATCCTGATCTTTGGGTAATAAATAAGGCAATTTGCATGCACAAGTGGCTCAAGATGGAATTGTATGGGAAGAAAACCAAGCAATAATTCAAAGTGAAAAATCATCCCATCCTCAAATAAAAATGCAACTCTTCTTATCAAATAATATAGTCAACCAACCAGTTCTCGTCAACGTCGAGAAGTACTTTTGGTAGAGGGTTCAGTGTAAGATTCACAAAGACTCATGCGGGAAGAGTGACTGTGTTTTTCTGAAGGCCAAGGTCATGACCTTTAGACATAAAGCACTTGCTATGTTTTTGGTGCTGTTGGTATTATCATTGTTAGTTCCATAAGGAAAAATTGAAAGGGTAAGTGGGCCAAGGAGAGGAAAGCATTCATGTGATAGTCTTTTAAAAATAGATATCCCACACTGCCATTTAGAATGGGTGAAACATAATGAAATTACAGATAGAGTTTGTATTCTGTCCTCCTAACATTTTGGAACTATTTTATTATACAGCAAGACTTCCCCAAACAGATAAATAACGGTAATCAAGGCTTCCATTTATTTCTGCTAGAACACGGAGGTAACTGCATCATTTGGGTAACTCTGGTAATACCAATAGACACTAGAATAGACATATACACAGAGGGGAAACATGTCAGATTAATTGTACTCTAAGACCAGAAGCGTGGCAGACAATGCCAATATCTTAATTAGGACGTGCTTACAATTGGTCAGTCCTTCTGGATGGTAATTCTTTGTGCTCGGAGATGATCTAACAGTCTTACTCTATTTTCCCCGTGAATCTAAATAGAGTAGTCTAAAGACTTAATTGTCTAGTGCGGCTAAACAAGGGGCAGTTTGGATTTTCTGGGTACCGGAAATACAAACAATTAGAGTCAAAAACTATGGTCTCTATCCATTTTTACTGATCATTTCCCCCAATGCATTATAAGGGAATTTCACATAGGCATACTTATCTTGCTCAAATTCAAGTACATGAATTTCTGACAGGAGTTATGATGAACCCACAGAGAGAAGGAGAGAGAATTGTCATAGTTGGGGGCAATGTCCCCGTCTTCCCTTCACCGTGAGCCTTGCCATGGGGTAACTGCACGGCGAGAGGTGTGTTGGCTCTTTAAATGGCCACAGTCCCTGTATCTCAGAGCAAGATACCTGGCCTCTCTGAGTGGGTTCTGGGAGTCTACGTGTAGGAAATGCTACTCACACAGCGTTACATCTAAATATTAGACCGTTGTTACCATCTGTCGTTCAGCCTTGGAAACAGTGATCTATTCCAGTCTGGGAGGAAAAATGGTCGGGAGTGAATTTATCACGAGTTAGGACCATGCTTCATTTTATAGCAGATAGATATAAAGGAATTTTTGCTTCAAGGGTGATTCAGACCATCTTGCTTTTCACTTTACCTGAGATCCTCACCTCTAAGTGAGATGTGACCCTACTTTATATACATATTCACCATAATAAATCAAGTGAGTTTTAACTTGGGGGCCATAATTATTACATAATCTGCATGATAAAATGTTTAATTTATTGATAAATTCATGTTATCCTTTTTCTTTTTAGTCATTTGCTCCTTGGTCCTAAAAATATAGTCCAGAAACAGCAGCAGTATTAATGCTATGTAATGTTTTAGAAGAAAATGGTATAGTGAGGGATAGTTAAACATCTTTATATCATAAATCACTGAATTCTTTATTTCTTTGATTAAGCCACATTAAAATATCTCTATTATCTCACCAAAAATGGCTTCTACATGCTGTTGATGATAATCTCTTGCTTGTTTCATTTGCACTATACCTATACTGCTCAATGCAGTTGACATCAGCCACGTGTGGCTATTTAAATTTCCAATATGTAAAAGTAAGTGTAGGGGCACCTGGGTGGTTCAGTTGGATAAGCGTCTGACTTTTGGTTTCGGTTCAGGTCATGATTTCACGGTTTGCTGGATTGAGCCCCAAGCCTGACTCCATGCTCACAGCATAGAGACTGCTTGGGATTCTCTTTCTCCCTCTCTCTCTGCCACTCCCCTGCTTATGTACATGTGCACACACACACACACACACACACACACTTTCTCTCTCAAAATAAACTGATTAAAAGCAATAAAATAAAATTAAGAATAATACAAATTCAACTTTTTAGTAACGTTGGCCACATTTTAAGTGCCCAATAGCGACCTATGTCTTGTGGTTATCATAAAAGACATAGGTAAAACATATACATCATTAGAGAAAGTTCTATTGGACAGAGCTGCACTAGATGTTTAATTTGAAAATTGAAGAAATTTCACATTCCAATTAAATTCTGGGGGCTTTTTTTTCTCTTCAGAGTCAAAATAGGTTTTCTGCTGTTTATTACTACTTGCTTTTTTTTTTAAATTTTTTTTTTCAACGTTTTTCTATTTTTGGGACAGAGAGAGACAGAGCATGAACGGGGGAGGGGCAGAGAAAGAGGGAGACACAGAATCGGAAACAGGCTCCAGGCTCTGAGCCATCAGCCCAGAGCCTGACGCGGGGCTCGAACTCACAGACCGCGAGATCGTGACCTGGCTGAAGTCGGACGCTTAACCGACTGCGCCACCCAGGCGCCCCACTACTTGCTTTTTTTTAAAAAAAAATTTTTTTCTTTTTGTTGGTCTCAAGATATACTGGTGTTTTTGTTGTTCAAAGACGGTAGAATTTGAAATCGTGGATTATTTGAATTATACAGACAAAGCTATGCTTTGTAGAAATAAACCATTTAAAATAGATGGTATAATTTACATGGCTTTTTGGAGTTGTAAAGTAGTTCGATATGTTTAGCTCTTCTGTCAATAACAATGTAAGATCAGAACAAAAAGCAAACATACACAGACAACACAAACAATTTGCAGTTCCTTTTGAAAGACACAGAGCAGGCAGAAACTTAGCGGAGAGAGGTGTGACTTTGAAAGGTGGATTATGGCAGGTAAGATTGGAGGTTTGAGGCCTTTTTATGGACACTCTCTAATTGGAATACGGCTCTGGCTGCCTTGCTGGCTTGAGATTTCAGGAGACACTTTAGAGGCTGGTCAAGCAGCCTCCAAAAAGTACAGGAACAGGTCATTGTAGGTGAGAGTTGCGAAAGTTAGTGAACTCCACATTCGTGCAAAATCTTTTCCCGGATCCTTAGATTCCTATCAAACAACATTTAGTTGGAGGCCTTGGGAGCACAACAGAAAAGCATCAGTGGAAGCTGAAATAATTAAGCAGAGACTTTAGCTGCTACCTACCACATGGGAGACCAAGTTTACAGCCCAAGTCCAGCTAGATTAAGAGCCTGCTATTGCAAAAGTCATTTTTTAGAGGATCATTATGGGATCCAGAGCCTCAATAACATACTATTTTTAATGTCCAGTACCAAAATTTTAAAAATCACTATATATTTAATGAAACAGGAAAATATGACCCACATCAGGAAAAATAAAACAAGTCGATGGAAAGTCACCTTGAGGTAACTCAGAAGTTATAATTAGCAGGCAAGGCTTTAAAATAGCTATTATAAATAGTCAATGACATAGAGGCAAAAACACACACATAATAAACTAAGATATATGGAATACCAGCAGAGAAACAGAAACTGTACAGAGTAACTAAATGTAAATTCTGGAATGGCAAAGTATAGTAACAGAAAAAAGAAATAATTGGATGGGTTTAAGAGCAGACTAAATAAAATAATTAATTAAATTAATTAATTAAATTAATTAAATAGACTAAATAAAATAAATAATTAAAGGAAAAGTTAGTGAGCTTGAGGATAAATCAGTAGAAATTATCCAATCAAAAAAACAGAGAAACATGATTGAAATAAAATCATCACAGCCTTAGAGGTCTGTGAGACTGCTTCAAGTATTCTAACATGTATAACTGGAGTCTCAGAGGAAAGGACAGACAAATGGGCAGAAAATATATTTGAAGAATTAATGGCCAAAATCTTCCCAAATTTGGTGCAACACCCAAGAATCTCAATAAGTCCAAAAGATAAGAAGAAAGTCAAACCTGGACATATTGGAAGTAAAGAGGTAAAAAACAGGACACCTGGGTGGCTAAGTTGGTAAAGTGTCTGACTTGATTTTGGCTCAAGTCATGATCTCACAGTTGAGATCTAGCCATCGATCTGCGCTGGGATCTGCACTGAGTGTAGAACCTGTCTGGGATTCTCTCTCTACCCCTGTCTCTGCCCCTCCCTCATTCTCTCTCTCTCTCTCTCACACACACACAATAAATAAATAAACTTTTTATAAAAGGTAAAACCAAAGGTCAAGAGAAAATCATGGAATCAGGTGTAGAAGAACAACGTATAACACGAAGAGAAAAATGATAAAAAATGATGACTGACTTCTCATCAGAAGAAATGAAGGCCAGAACTCAAACAAAGCAATCTCAATACAAATTAACTGTACCTTTAAAATGATGAAAGAAAAAAAATATGTCACTCAGAATTCTATGATCAGTGAACACATCCTTCAAAACTGAGGATGAAATAAAACACTTTAAATCAAAGAAGCCTAGAGAATTTATTACCAGCAGACTTACATTGCAAGGAAGGCTATAGGCCATTCCTCAGGCCAAAGGGGGAATAACAGAAGGAATGAAGACCAGTAAAAAAAGACAAGTAGTTGGGAAACATGAGAGATTCTATATGTAAATTTATTTTCTTCTCTTAATTTTATTGGAGACGTGGATCTCTTCGAAACAAGTCATAACTCTGTTGAGTACTTTATCATGGTTGTTGACATAATTGATATGATAGCAATAGTAAAGGGAAGTAAATGGAATGACACTTTTGCAAGGTTCTTATATTTTATGTAAAATAGCACAATATTAACTCAGGGTGAGTTAATCTAAAGAGACACATTATAATTCCTAGAGGATCCACTAAAAAGGCAAAGAGGCATAGATTAAAAAGCCAACAGACAGGTCAAAATGGACTAGTAGGCACATTAAGTTATTTCAAAAGAAGACAGGAAAGGAGAAAGAGAGAAACCAAAAACACAAATATAAAACAAAAAACAAAATCACAAACCTAAACACAAGTGTATCTATGACTACATTAAGTATAAATGAATAAAATACTACAACTAAAAGGGAGAGAATGTAGGGTTGGATAACAAAAGCAATATCCTACACTATGTTGTCTATAAGAGACATACTTAAAATGCAAAGACACAAACAGATTTAAAGCTAAACGAATAGAAAAAGGTATATGTGCAAATGCTAATCGTAGGGGCTGGCATGTCTAGATTAAGACCAAAGTAGATTTTAAGAAAACGAGCGTCAGTAGAGGTAAACACACATTTCAATGACAATAAAAGGGTCAGTACATCTGGATGACATAATTATATTATGTGCTTAATTATTATGTACATGATTATTAATATACATATTAATGTGCACATAATAATTATGATGTCCTAAAAATAGAGTTTCACAATAAAAGCTCTCAGAACTAAAAGGAGAAATAAACCACTGCAATCACAATGGCAGATGCAATACTCTTCTCTACCGCAATCATTTTCCAGAACTAGAAAAATCAGTAAAGGTAAAGAAGATGTGAATAACACAATTAACAAGCTTGATCTAATTGATGTTTATAGAACACAGTTTTCAATAACTGCAGAATACATGGCCTTTTCAAACGTGGGTGGAATGTTCACCAAGGTTGGTCATCTGTTAGACTATCAAATAAATCTGAAATTTCAAAAGCGTGACATCTGAAAGAATATGTTCTCTGAAAAAAAAAAAAAGAAGGAATTAAATTAAAATATATGGTTCAGCGTCTTCTGAAAATCAGGTTTTACATTTCTACAGAGTGAAGATTATAATATTCAGACAGAACTCACTAACGCATGTTAATACTTCTATAAATAAAATTATGATGATTTGAAGTTAGGATTTCAACATAGAAATTTTAGAAGCAGAGGAACACATCAGACTTAGTGCTGAAACTGAAAAGTAAGTTGTCAGTAGAACAAGATAGCTCAACATAGATTCACTGGACAGAAAAGCAGGCTTGATCTTGCTCTAAAATGTTATAAGCAGCTAGTGCCAATTAAATCTGTCTACATTAAAAATATATATGATACTCCTACATTTGGATTGAGATATAAAGTGAAAAGTTTTTTGCAAGATAATTTGTCAGTATGTTTCATAAGTCTTGGAACAGATCCTGTTATGCCACTTTTCAAAAGAATATTGCCTGAAATGTTCTGGTTTGTATGACCAAAAATATCCAGTACAGTGTTATTGATATGTTAGTCTTATTATAGAATATTATTTTGGTTTTATTATAGAATATTATTCACACAAGAATAAGCTCATAATATATTGCTAAGCAACACAATCGGATTGTATAAAACGTGTGAGCAGAACGATAGCATTCTATAAAAATTACATCTCTATAATGCCTTAGAAAAATTATGAAAGAATAAATATCAGGTAATTAATAGTATTTTCTCTGGTGACTGTTTTCTTTCGCGCTTTCACTAACAAAATATTCTTTAAAACAATTTTTTTTAATGTTTGTTTATTTTTGACGGAGAGAAAGGCAGAGCATGAGCGGGGGAGGGGCAGAGAGAGAGGGAGACACAGAATCTGAAGCAGGCTCCAGGCTCTGAGCTGTCAGCACAGAGCCCCACGCGGGGCTCGAACTCACGGACCGCGAGATCGTGACCTGAGCCCAACTTGGACGCTCAACTGACTGAGCCATCCAGGCGCCCCAACAAAATATTCTTCAAAAATACGTAATATTAGACTTCGTCACAACTAAGGCCTAATTGTGTTCTTAATATCATGACTTAACATATATACTTAACATACCTAACATATTTGACATATGACGGACTAGGCATTGCATTTTAGTGCTTTGTGTATGTTATACCATTTATTCGTTGCAGCAAATAATAAATATTTCCATTTTATAGAGGGGACAGTGAGATAGAGATTGAGTAATTTGCCCAAATGGGTGCAGGCAGCATGTGGTCAAGCTGAGACTTGGTCCCAAGACTGACTCCAGAGCGGCTGCTCTTAAATTCTGTGCCACCGAATCCACCAGAACACATTTCTATCCATGAGAGGCAAAAACACTAAAAGAGAAAATTGCTCAGTGACAAGATACCATTCCTTGGAGACCAGGAAAAGAAAAGTAAATGCATAGTGCTGAGGCCAATGGGGATACCTGTTGAGAAGTATGTGGAAATGGATGGGATTTTGCTACCGGAGGTAACAGAGCCCAAAGATGTTTCAAATAAGTTGGGGGGGGCAGGAAATTGGGATCGCTACTTGAAAACATCTGGAGCAGAGCTCCCAGGTTGGCGAAGGAAGGCAGGTTATATTTGCCACCCGTGCTGTCAGGGACTAGTGCCTAGATGAATCTGTGTGTCCGGAAAAGAGGATGACAGAGACCCCACTTGGTCATCAAGAACTGAACAAGCCATTCCTTGAGTGTATGCAGCATCACTGGAAGGAAAGAAATCACTGTGATCGCTGTAACACCTGGTTCTGGAGTCGGGACCCTCAGGATGTGGAAGAGTGACCGGAAGAGCTCTACGCAGGGAGGAACACAGAAGGAGAGGTAAATAAATGCACACAACAAAACCACACATTTCACGGATGAACCTCGAGATGAAAATTGCAAAGCATATCAGAGACTTGTAATGCTGAGAAAGAGAGCCAAGATGCCAAAAATGCACGGCAGATAAAATCGAAACAACAGAAAGTTTTGAAGGCGGCTTTAAGTACATTTAGGAATCATCGAGGAGACAAATGAAGGAACAGGGCTTGTAACAAGAATAATAAGTAAATCACAAAAGACAGGAGTGTAAAATGCCATGTTGGAAATTTGGGGAATAACAAAAATACTAATTTATATAAAATTAGTATTTTATATACTAAATTATATACTAAATTATAAACGACGAGGTGAATTCTAGAGTGGACATGTTCACAAGGGAATTAGAAAATTGAGAGATATGGGGCGCCTGGGTGGCTCAGTCAGTGAAGCGTCCAACTCTTGATTTTGGCTCAGGTCATGATTTAACAGTTCGTGAGATCGAGCCCCATGTCAGGAGCACAGAGTCTGCTTGGAAATCTCTCTCTCCCTCTTTCTCTCTGCCCCCCCCCCCCCTTGCTCACATGCTCACACTCTCTCTCCCCCTCTCAAAAGACAGAAAGAAAGAAAGAAAGAAAGAAAGAAAGAAAGAAAGAAAGAAAAGAAAATTGAGAGATGGAATTGAGGATTTCACCCAGAATATGCCTGTTTTGTCTGTCTCTTTCGTATGTATCTCTATATCCATACACAGATGAATAAATACCCTTTCTATATATCTGTTCTAAAAAGGTACAAAGCTACATACTCAAAGTTACAAACTTTCAGTTATAAGGTAAGTAAGTCCTGGAGATATAAAGTACAGCACAATGACCATAGTTAGTAAGATTGTATTGCATATTTGAAAGTTGCTGAGGGAGTAGATCTTAAAAGTTCTCCTCACAAGAAAAACCAATTTGTAACTGTGTGAGGAGACAGATCTTATCTAGACTTAGTGTGGTGATCATTTCACAATACATTCATATATCAAATCATTACACTGTATACTTTAACACAGTGTTATACGTCAGTTAAATCTCCATAAAATATATCGTGAGGAAATGAAGAAATGCAGGTATAGATATGTAAACTTCTTTTTTCTTTTTTTTTAAATTTCTTTTAACGTTTACTTATTATTGAGAGACGAGAGAGAGAGAGAGAGAGAGAGAGAGAGCGCATGAGCATGGGAGGGGCAGAGAGAGGAGGAGACAAAGAACCCGAAGCGGGCTCCAGGCTCTGAGCTGTCAGCACAGAGCCTGACGCGGGGCTCGAACCCATCAACCGTGAGATCGTGACCTGAGCTGAAGTTGGACGCCCAACCGACTGAGCCACCCAGGTGCCCCAATATGTAAACTTTTAAACTTATGGAGGAAAGGTCAAAAACCTGTGACATACGTCTAACAGGGCTCCAGGAAAAAGACACAGAAGGAATAGGGGAGGAGTAATATTGGATGAAGTAATGGGTGAAAATTTCCCAACATTGATTCAGGATATGTGTTCTTATATTAAAAATTCCATTCAGGGGCGCCTGGGTGGCTCAGTCGGTTGAGCGTCCGACTTCGGCTCAGGTCACGATCTCGCGGTATGTGAGTTCGAGCCCCACGTCGGGCTCTGTGCTGACAGCTCAGAGCCTGGAGCCTGTTTCAAATTCTGTGTCTCCCTCTCTCTCTGCCCCTCCCCCATTCATGCTCTGTATCTCTCTGTCTCAAAAATAAATAAATGTTAAAAAAAAATAAAAAATAAAATAAAAATTCCATTCAAATAAAGAATAAAAAAAAAAAAAAAACAAACAGAAAGGAAACCCACATTTAGGTACATCATAGTGTGACAGCATAATATAAAAGAGCACACCGGAAAGAAAAGACAGGTTAGACAAAAGTCTTTAATGGCAGACATCTCATGAGCAGTAAATCGTACCGGAAGATGATGGGTAAATATATTCAGGGTCATCAACTTTAGATTCTATACCCAAGTAACTTATTATTCAGTAAAGAAAAAAAATTTTTTTTTTAAATTCAGAAATACGAAGACGGAGTTTACCACTTACAGGCCCTATTGAAAACATTCCTGATGAAGTACTTCAGCAAGGGAAAAACAAATACAGAGTAGAATAGAAAAGTAATGTAAAACTGATAATACAATTGACTATAACAGGGGCGCCTGGGTGGCTCAGTCGGTTAAGCCTCTGACTCTTGATTTCCGCTCGGGTCATGATCTCTCAGTTTGTGAGACTGAGTCCTGCACCAGGCTCTGCACTGACAGTGTGGAGCAGGCTTGGGATTTTTCTCTCTCTGCTCCTTCCTTGGGTGCCTCCTCTCTCTCTCTCTCTCTTTCTTAAAAATAAATAAATGTAAAAATTTTAAAAAGTAACTATTGACTACAACATCCTATGTGCACTGTTTTTCTTTTGTTCTTAAAAATAGAACAACAACTGTGTTCAACGTCAATAATGAGACAGAGGGGGCGGTGAGAGAGTGAGAGAAAGACACACACAGATGGACAGAGGGTACTGAGGAGTGAGGGGTACTGTTCCAAGCACAGTGCGAGCCCTTGTCCTTTGCAGAAGGAGAATAGAGACGCCAAATAACCATAGGGTCTTGTGAAAAACTTTTACAGTTAATTTTCTGAGGTACATGAAGAAAGGGGAAAAAGGTATAATGGAAGAAGATTGCAGGAAAGCTAGTTCCACATATATCCATCATTGCAGGAAGCGTTCATAGATTAAACACCTTTATTACAAGATTGGCACTGTGGAGTGATTTATTTAAAAAAAAAGCTATAGCTATATTCTGCTTATATGAAACAAAATCACCCTGAAAATATTGAAAATAAAAAATGGAAATAAATCGCATAAGTTTCAACTGTTGGTATAGCAACATTAACACTAGAGTAAAAAAAAATATTTTATGGCCAAAGTCATTGTTCTGGTTAAAGAGGGAAAATGTATGCTTTTGATAATTAAGGAGGCACTGTCCACATGAGCATACATGTGTTTTTAGAATTTGGAATAACTGTGACCTTAAAGATCAGAAGGCAGGGGAATCAGTCCCCCCGCCCCTCCCCACACCCAACACACACGCCTGACGTTTCAGAAGATTAATTCTTTTTTCCTTCTGAAATCCCTGCTATTTTGATGTTCCCTTTCTAGGAGGTGAAGGAAGTGATCCTGTTCCCAATTTTATTGTTCAGTCTTGCTGTAGTATAACTTTTCTCACCTAGCTGTAGGCGCAGTTAGAGAAACTGATGAAAAGCATGGACAAGGGAAATGAGAAATGAACAAAATGCAAAAAGCATTTGCTGAGGTGGAAGAGGCGAGTAATCCTGCGAGAAGACCAGGTGGCCAACTGGAGGGTGCAGGACCGCTGACATGAAGGATCTCGGCTGCCGGGAGGAAGTGTCTTGCCTTGGTGGGGTGAGGCATCCGTTGCACAGTGGAGAAGCCATGTGGGGTGGCAGTCGGCCAGCCAAAGCCACCATCCTCCTTGCAGGAGCACTGAGAGAGAAGACAGACTCAATGCAATTCACGTGACCAGGATGGAATGGAATGGAATGTGGGTGTAAACCTTTCAGAAGAGGGTTAGAGAAATCTTTCCGGTGTTGCAAGAAAGATGTGAACTGAAGTCTTCCATGGGGCTTCAGGGAGTTCTGGGCTTCATGCAAAAGGGGCAGGGTTTGGTAGTAAAACGGTATTAAGCCCAAAGGAAAGATGCGTGGGGGTAATTTAGTAAGTCCCTTCAAATTTAAGTCAGCGTCAAATTCAATCTGAAGCATCATAGCAGATAGGTAATAAACAGGGAATGATTATTAATATTTGAAAGACATTGGGCACCTGGGTGACTCAGTCGGTTAAGCGTGCGACTTCCCCTCAGGTCATGACCTTGGGGCTTGTGAGTTTGAGCCCCACGTTGGGCTCTGTGCTGATAGCTCAGAACCTGTTGCAGATTCTATGTCTCCCACTCTCTCTGCCTCTCCCCCACTTGCACTCCGGCTCTCCCTCTCTCCCAAAAAGAACTAAATATTAAAATATTTTAATATTTGAGAGACATACTTGCTTGGAAAACTTAAAAAAACAGAAGATAGTTGTTGTTTAGCCTCATGTGGTTTTTTGGTCAAGTTAGGGAGGAACACTAGGGACTCTATACGTCCTGACTCTTCCATTCCTGGAATTTATGAACACTCAGTGATTGGAACTGGAGTCTTCCTGGTTCTCCTTTGAATCTGTTTTATGCTCCTGCTTTCTTCCTCAAGTTTCTGTCCAGATCCTTCCAGAAGAACCCCAGCCATCTTTGGTGAGTGTGGGTTGGGGTAGAGCATGTCCACTGGAGGTCATGGAGGAACCATCACCAATGTGTAAACACTATTCATGATCTGCAGTCACCCCAGAGACCATTGGCCAGACCACCATTTCCCGAAGCCCAGGTAAAAATATTTCCTTTCCCATGACAACCCTGGAGGGAGAGGAGAAACCCAAAACACAGCTTGCTTTCCTTCCAGCCATTTCATTTGAAATAGTCAGTTTTATATTACTGCTAAGCCATGAAAGTGTTTTTCATTGTGTCACTCTCAATTATTGTACATTTAATAAAGAAAAATGTGTGCTTTTAAAAAAGCCGTGTCACATCTGCAAAGTATTTTTTAATAAAAGTCCCCGTTTCTTCCAACAATTAATGACCCATTTGTTGCCAGCAATTAGATATAGTTTAATGTAGCTTCTCTTTTGTGTGATAATTATACATATATTTTCAAAGTACCTTTCTTGGAGGAGTGGGAAAAAATGACTCTTGTTTGGGGAAAAATGGGGCCGTGTAAATATTTGCTGTAAAATAAGTAAGTGTGAATCAAGGGACTTGAGTTTTGGTATTACTGAGAAATTCATTCAAATATATATCATATATATACACATATATATACACATATATATGATATATATATGTGTATATATATGATATATGTATTCATTCAAATTCATTCAAATTCATTCAAATGTATATAAATCCTGAGCTCAGTAAAGGTCTGTGTAGGATACTTTAAGTGGTAAATATATATTTGTATTTTGACCTTGTGATCAATTCCAAATTTTACCAGCTATTTTAGTATTTTTTTTTCTCAGGCAGCTGCCTGGGAATAACCCTTTTTATAGCTTTCAGATACTGCAGCATCTATAAATAGCCCTGTAGCATTACATTAGGTGAGAGAGAGTCCAATGTTCTATTGCATGAGCAATGTGGAATTTTGAATTAAAAAGTAGTTTAAATGGCATTTTGGTGTTAGTAGTGAAATTAAAAAGCAAGACACAAATCACAGAAGAGGGACAAACAGATGTTTCTCTGATAGTTGGATTCCTTAGAAAATTGACTATAAATTCAGGAAGATAATTATTAGCACTGGATTATATAATCAGTCTGATTTGGCTGGTTATCTACAAAGTCATTAAAAAGTGTCAGAAGAATCAAATGTATATTGTATATCAAATAGAAACTGCTGTTGGTCGTTGGTCTTCATTGAAATCCCTTCTGCATATCTTTTTTTTTTGGTATAACTTAATTAGCAAAGTTAAAATTAAGATGAGACTCCAGTGTGTTTAGATGAAACAATTTCTATGAGAGGACACTTCATTAAAACATTTTAATAATGCAGTAAACTCTTGGTTATCAAAGAAATCTCTTAAAAATGATCTTTTTCAATGAATATAATTATTCAATGTGAAATATTTGTGCTGTTCAAGAAAAATCCAAATACTGCTCCTGCCGTGTTACATATGCCAGGCACCTGTTATATGCTCTGCTAACAATCGTCACTTGCTAGTCTTTTTAACAATGCTGTGGCTAGAGTATATTCCACATATGCTTATTGAGTATTTAGTGTATGTTTGACACTATTCTAGGCTCTGTGGAAACAGTAGTGAATGGGACAAAGTACCTATTCCCATGAAGCTCACACTCTGAGGCCAGGCAAGGAAACTAATAAACGATACAGATGTTTAGGTATTCACAGAGTTGTGCAATCATCATCAGCATCAATTTTAGAACATTTTCATCAGCCCAAAATGAAACTCTATACTTTCTAACTGTTGCGCCCAATTCTCTCATTCTACCCCCCACCCCCATCCCCATCCCTAGACAACCAGTGTAATACCCTTCTGTCTCTATAAGTTTACCTAACACTGGACATTTCATAAAAATGGAATCCTACAGTAGGTGGTCATTTGTGACTGGCTTCTTGCGCTTAGCATAAGGTTTTTAAGGTTTATTCCTGTGGTAGCATGTATCGATGCTTTTTGTTGATGAATGATATTCCCTTAAATAGAGTTTATTTACCCATTCATTAGCTGTTGGACACTTGTGCTGTCTCCACTTTTTGGCTACTATGAATTATGCTGCTATGAAAATTCACGTACAAATTTTTATGTGGACATAGGTCCTCATTTCTATTGTGTATACACCCTGGAATAGAGTTACTGGTAGATGGTAATTCTTTATTTAATCTTTTGAGGAAATTCCAGACTGGTTTTCAAAATTGCTGCATCATATTACATTCTCACTTGCAGTGTATGAAGGTGTCAGTTTCTCTACATCCTTCCCAGTACATATTATTATCTGTTGCTGTTGTTGTTTTTTTTCATTATAGCTATGCTAGTGAGTATCAAGTGGTAGCTGGTTGTGGTTTTGACTTGAATTCCCTTGATAAGTAATGTTTTCAAATATCTTTTAATGTGCTTAGTGTTTATATATATATATATATATATATATATGTATTTTTTTGACAAGTGTCTACTCAGACCATTTGCCTACTTTTTAATTAAATTTATTAGTTGAGAAAGAGAGAGAGAGAGAGAGAGAGCGTGCAGGAGAGGGGCAGCAAGAGAGGAAGAGAGAGAATCCCAAGCAGGCTCTCACAAACTATGAAATCAAGAATCAGACGTTTAACTGACTGAGCCACCCAGGTGCCCCATTCGCCTATTTTTAAATTAAGTAATTCGGCCTTTTTCCATCTGCATATATGTATTCTTGATTTTATATATATTCTAGATATGACTTTTATCCAGTATATGATTTGCAAATATTTTCTCCCTTTCAGTGTGTTGTCTTTTTACTATCTTGATGATATCCCCTGAAACACAAAAGTTTTTAATTTTCATGAAATCCGATTTATCTATTTTGTATTTGGTTGCTTTCCTTTTTGGTGTCATATATTAGAAGCCATTGCCTAGTCCAAGGTCACAGAGATCTACTCCTATGTTTTTTTTTGAAGACATGTATAGATTTAGCCCTTCCCTTTAGGTCTTTCATTCCTTTTGAATAAATTTATACATATGGTGTGTGGTAGGGGTAATGTGCTATTTCCTCCCAGGAATGAACAAACTTTCTTTTGATAGAAATGGTTTCAGAAAAATAGTGTTGACTTATCAAAAACTATTTATGCTTACGCCAGGCACTTTTCCAGGAGTAACATAGAACAATCTTCAGCTTTCAACGGGGTGCATTGTACATTGACGGATGTAAACAAATGAATATAACAAAGTTAAGTCATGAAAGAACTATGAAAACTACGGAATGATGAAAGGGAATGGAGAGGCGTGAAGATACTATTTTTATATTGAGCTCTCAGAGAGGACCTCTTGCATAAGGTGATATTTGAGCAGAGATTTGAAAAAAGTGCCAAAGTAAGCCCTGAATATATCTGATTATATAAAAGCATCTCAGGCAGAATTGAACAGCATGTACAAGGGTCCTGAGGTGGGCGCATGCCAGATGTGTCTGAGGGATGGTGTAACTGTAAAGAGGAGAGGACTGATAGGCACGGAGAACTGAGGGATATATATATATATATATATATATATATAATGTGTGTATACATACGTATATATGAATATTATTCATATATATGAATATATGAATATTATTCTGGTGCACCAGAACACTTGAGGCCTCATGGATCATGGTGGAGACATTGGATGTAACACTGATTGGGACTGGAAGACACTGGAGGCTTTTGAGCAAAGGGGTCAGGTGATTGGATGATTTATGCTTTACAAGGATCACCTTGATTCAGGTCAGAGAATAATTTGAAACCAATTGGAAAGCAATAATTTGTGCTAGAGGGAATGGAGGCTTGGCTCAAGGTGGTAGTGCTGGAGATGGTCAGACACGAGGCATATTTGGGAGATATAACCAACAGACAGATACCGTGAGAAAAAGAGAGATGTTAAGGAGCATTGAAGGACTTTGGCTTGGGCAACTGGAAGTATGAGTTGCCATTAACGAAGATGGGGTAGACTGCCGGATACGCTTATCTTAGGAAACAGGTAAAGTTCACCTTGGAGCTTACTGAAATTGAGATGCATATTAGACAACCCTGTGAAAATAAGTGAGTAGTTTGATAGAATTCTGGGTATGAGGAGAAGGGTCTGACCCAAATGTAGAAATCTGGAGAAATGTAGAGTTAGTGTTTTCAACCTAGGGATTGGATGATGTCATTTAGGGTGTGAGAAGGAAAGAGAGGGAGGAGGCATAAGAAGTGATTCCAGTGGTCCACTTCTAAGTGGAAGGAGGGAAAAAAAAAAAACTGGCAAAGAAGTCCAAGAAGATGTGAGAAGTCAGCTAGGAGAACCCAGAGAGGGTGGTGCCATGATTGGAGTGGGATCAAGAGGAAATTGGACGGAAAGGAGGAGAGACAGTAGGATGACTGTAAGTTATTTAGATTCAACAAATAGTGGGCACTTCCCATATTCCAGCAGTTGTTTTAGAGATAGCTCAGTTGAAGAAAAGAGATCCAGATCTAACCTTTGTGGGTCTGACCTTCTAACAGGGAGACACAGACTGTGGCTGGTAAGTATGTGAATTACACAATACATGAAGCAAATTCCTGCAGGAAAATTAATAAAGTAAGGAGTGCACGTCTTTCACCTACACAATGGAAAGAATTGACTATCCTTCACCTAAGATGGAGAGACTGCGGGCAAAACATGTGGAGGGGAGAAGTTACTTAATATCTTTGTTTGCTCAATTCCTATCTGTAAAATGCTAAAGTAATAAGTTTGCAGGAAATTTCCACTTACTAAAAAAGTATTTGGCAGTGACAATCCACTGAAGTTTAATGTTTCTTATGGCCTTCCAAATTCCATGATTTTTAATGTTAATGTGGTATTATCTTGCTCCTACAAAAAAAAATGGAGATTTCCTTTTTTTTTTTTTTTTTTTTGAGAGACAGAGTAGGGGATAGGTACAGAGGAGAGAGAGAGAGAGAGAGAGAGAGAGAGAGAGAGAGAGAATCTTAATCAGGGCTCGATCCCACTACCCTGGGATCATGACCTGAGCTGAAATCAAGGGTCAGATGCTCAATCAACTGAGCCACCCAGGAGCCACCAGAGATTTCAATCTTCATAACAAATCTTTGACATTAGTTAGTAAATGTTTTCTATTAAAGAAATCATAGAATATGCTCTTAATAGCTCTTTTCTGAGCTCCTCAATTTGGATTCTGAATAAACAGGCATCTACTGTGTATTCATAACTCATGTTTGTGAATGATTAACGCTCTCAAGAAGCAAACACCTTTGGTTGGGGAAAGTCAAATAAGGCTTTTAAATATTTAAGCTCTGTGGTTTTCTGCTAAATATAAAATTTGCATAACAGAAAAGATCTTGTCTGTCCTATTTTCCGCATACAACTCATGATTGTGTGGTATGTTATATATCGACCCCAGTTATACACCCATGCGTTTATCAGCTGAAATAAAACCACTCCCAGTGTCTTTCCTTTTTTTCAACCAAAATGATTCTACAGGTGAGAAACACATTTGGCCTGCAGCTCAAATAGCACACTCACTGAAGCACGGCCTGAGTCCCCAGGAAGTCGGTTGCTCATTGAGCTGTTCTGTCCCAGGAGTTGGTTTATATCTTGATTATAAGCATTATCACCTTGTATTTATTTTCCTCTTTTTTTTTTTTTTTTGCAAGATGTCCACTAGAGGAATGAAGATATTCACCAATACGCAAACGCTTCCATACACTTTTACCATACATAAATGCTGTATCTGAACTCTCTCCTTGAGAAGTTAAGTGACAACCCAAAAGCAGCATCTCCCCTCTTCTTCACTTGAAGCCAAATCCCAGACTCTGGTGGGGGGGGGGGGGAACCTAGCGTGTTCTTCCACGGCCTGCTAAGTAGCTGAGACACCAAAGAGAGCCCAGGTGCAAAAATGACCCCACCTCGTAGCCCCTTCTCAGAATTAGTCTTTCTTGCTGTAAGAGTCAAAGTTTTTTGGTGAGCTTCAACTTGAAGTTACCGTTTTTATAAAGTAATGGGCTTAGTTTTTCGGATACTATACCTAACCTAATGCACACAAATAGGTTATATCGTTTTCTGGCTACTTTAGCCACCCCCCCCCACCAAAAAAAAGAAAAATTTTGGGTGGTGGACTAAAGCTATAAAGGTTTCCTGGCGCTGTGAAGGGCAGCCTTTAGTGGGACAAGTAGATCTGTATAGATCTCTCTCATCTGATGTCACTCACGCTATCAGCGTTTTGAAGAATGCCTATTTAGGGCAAGGGAGAATGCGGCTACCTAAGTATTTGCGGGGGGTGCAAAGCTAATCCAAAAAAAAATCCCACTGGTCTAGGCTTTCTCCATTGCTTTGTGGGAACCAGGGAATTCTCTAGTAGCCATAGTTAAGGGTCACTTTAGCAATTGGAAACAATGATCAAGCAGCAAATTGTTGGCAGGGGAAATCCAGACAGAAGGTTGCTTAAATTGATGGCTTCTGTGGAGGCCAAGGGAATTTGAAACAGAATTTGCCTGGGAGTTTGCTTGGCCAAATCACCTTTACAAAGAACTGTGATGCCCAAACAATGCATGTACCCCAGATCACATTCAGAAAGCTGGAATCAAGAGTTCCTAAATGAATCAAAATTATTCTAGAGGGATGAAATGACCATCTTCCCCAAAGAGGCTTCTCCAATTGATTGTCCCAATTGGCCCTCAAAGTATCATTATTCTCCCACTATCCAAGGAATTCATTATCTGGTGTTATCAGGTGCTAATCAACTTCGGAGGATCTTACATGTGATTTACATGAATTTAAATTTTGACTGCAATTGTTTACGACCTCCTTCATTAAACTCTTTGGACGTGTCCACCAATCTGACTCAGATTAAAGACGGATGAATCCAGCTGGAAATACATCTTTACCCTGAAAAGATTCGGGCGATGTGGAGACAGTCCTTGCCCTTCTCAGTCCTTACGGTGCTCTGCTGGGTTTTAATTGTCAGGGGTATAACTTTCTCTTCAGGCTACTCCCAGGACCTACTTTGTTGTAAAAGCACAACACGTATTTGGGGACTACATGAGATTTAACAAACGCACCAAAAACCTCTGAGCATGTTTGCCTTTTAAAGAAGGCAGTCTTGGTGCAAAAGAGAAACCAAAGTCTGATTTCGCGTTACAAAGGAGCGAGCTTGAACCGGCCGTGTTACCTACTATGCTTGCATCTTTAGGAAAACACTTCTGTCCTAGAAGACCCAGCTTGTGTGTCTGTAGACTAAAGGTGACGATATCTTTCTCTTTTTTTTAAGTTTATTTTGTTTATTTTAGAGACAGAGTGTGTGCATGAGAGCACACGCGTGTGAGCGGGGGAGGGGCAGAGACAGAGGGAGAGAGGGAATCCCAAGTGGGCTCTGCACGCTGTCGGCACAGAGCCCCGTGCAGGGCTCGATTCCACGCACCGTGAGATCATGATCTGAGCTGAAGTCGACAATCGGATGCTTAACCCACTGAGTCACCCCGGCGCCCCCGGTGATACTTTTCTTCTAAGGCATCCGTAGTGGCCAGAGGTTTACTATGGCATGATGGAGTCAGTACGGTATTTGGAACATTCTTGGTAATCATAAAATTATTTATCATGCCCACGTGTATCCTGGATAAAATATGTTCATTGGGAATGCAGGCCAGGCAATGCCAGTCTCTTCCTGCCCACGGAACCTCATCACACCCTTGCTGAGTCACCATAACTGAGCTCCAGACTTCGCCACGATCGTCCCCTCAACTTCCCGACAGCCACTCACACCGGTGAAGCTTGAGGGGAAAACAGTGCGGACACATCATACAGGGACCCTTCCAATGGATACTTCCAGGTCCACTGGCTGGATGAGGAGTCGTGGTGGCCTGTCTTTAGGCGATGTTATCACATGCAACAAAAATGGTGTGCCTATGGTCCACAAAAACAATAAATTAAGGAGGAGAGGACGCGGGTGGAAGACGTAGAAGGTTTCAGTGCTGTGCCTGTGTCCTTCTCACTGCTCTTTTTTGTTTTTGGAAAAGACTGTGTGCAACAGGGAAGGGGGAGGAAGAGAGGGAGAGAGAGGTTCCCAAGCAGGCTCCACGCTGTCAGCGCACAGCCTGAGGCGGGGCTCACACTCACGAACCGTGGGCTCATGACCTAAGCCCAAGTCAAGAGTCAGACGTGTAACTGACTGAGTCATACAGACACCCCGCTTCCTGCTTCTCACTAGTCTTTAACAGGTTCTGTTAAAGGAATAGCATTTACTTCTCATACGTGTAGCATCATTTTCGAAGTGCCAAGTCGATTATTTTGTTTTATTTAGAAAAGGATACTTTGTCGTTGGAATACAAAGGTGTTGTCAACTTTTATAGATGACAATAGTAAGCTATAAGATCGATAAAAATAACACTAATTGAGAGCTGGTAGAGGGCAGACATGGGGGGGGGAGGGGAGCATGGTACATGTACCATTTGATCTAGACTTTATTCCCCAGTGATGTTTGAGAAGATTCCAGATGTCGGAAGAAACCATCCACCCCTAGTGTTTCCACAGAGAGAAGGGAGTTGTTGTTTCACTTGCCCGAAGAGAAAAATACAGAAGGAAAACTTCCAGCTGAAATCTGTTCCGACTGCACTCCTTTCCGGTTGCATGAGAATGACTTTAGGTGAACAGTGCATTCGAGACAATGAGCTGAGCGTGGTGGGTTCCATGTAGCCTGCTCTCTTGGAGGTACCTGTCCATCAAACAAGTGCCTTGAGGCCCGTGCTAGGCCCTTGGTAAGCTTAGAAGAATAGGCTTTGCCCATGTGGGGCTATGATCAGATGGTAAAATGTCCAAACTGGAGAGGGCGGAGCATACCTAAACCAAATGCTTAAATCAGTTTGGTAGTAATATAGCTGATACTTCCTTTTTTGTCTCCCGTGTCTTAATTCTTAGTGCATTCCAAACCAGGAGGGAAGGAAGGTAGAATTTATGTATACTTGCCACTTCAAAACCCCCAAACCGAAATTTAAATGGGACTATCAAACATTGAATAACCAACTTTGCATTAAGAACACACTCAATGAATCTGTAGAGGGATGGATAGCCCTTGTTCAAGAATGAGACAAATAATTTGGAGCAGCCTCAAGGAAGTAGAATTTATGAACATTTGGTCTTCAGAATACTTCCCTTTGAAGGCAGAGAACAGATAGCTTGAAGTAGCATGGCATCATCGAAGATTTGCCTGAGTTTAAATGCTCTGAGTCCACTCACCCCACAAAACAAAAAAGCAATCATTACTTCTAACACACACACATTATTCCCATAGGAGAACAAAATGGGACTTTTCTTAGCAGAATCCTACCGATTCATCATCTAACCTGAATCTCACATTTATTCCAGAACATCGTCTCCTTCTGGATGGCAATAACTTTTCTTACCATTTCAACGTGGAATTTGTAAACTATTTGCAACATAAAAATATTCAGCTCATCAACCTTTTTTTTTTTTTTAATGTTTATTTTTGAGACAGAGAGAGACAGAGCATGAGCGGGGCAGGGGCAGAAAGAGAGGGAGACACAGAATCGGAAGAAGGCTCCAGGCTCTGAGCTGTCAGCACAGAGCCCGACGTGGGGCTTGAACTCATGGATGGTGAGATCATGACCTGAGCCGAAGTCAGACGCTTAACTGACTGAGCCACCCAGGCACCCCTCAGGTCATCAACCTCTTTAGATAAAGTGGAGGACATTAATAGTGTATGAGGTTTTTTTTTTAAAATCAAATATCTATTGTTCATCTCAATAAGATTGTGTCCCGTATCCTACAAATGTTTGGTTTCTCTGAGTGACACACAGAAGAATCCCAATTATGCACTTGGGAGGGAAGAAATGAATTGAAGTCTAATTGTCGTCCAGTTCTGAGACACATACACATTCTCTGAAAATTTCACATTCATATGAATAAAGAGACACATTTTATTTGTACAAACGCAGTGCATTTTAGAACTCACGCAGGTAACTTTTACAGCCGCTCCTAGGGGGCAAGAGTGCACCGACATTGGCCACTCTGGGTGCTCTAGTCACCTTAGTCTCTTTGCGGAGTTACACCCACGTTTTTATGGGGATACCATCACGGGACTCCAAGGTGGAGTAAATCCAGCCAGACTCGTGCTGCCCGGCAATAAGACTTGTGCAGATTTCCCCCCTTTTCTCTGAGACTATAAAAGGAGGGTTAGATTAGGTCTGAGAGCACAAGGAAACTTCCTCGGGAAGTCAAGTTTTCTCTACAGCGGTGAAAAGTATGCGGCTCGGAAGAGTCAAAGAGAGAGCCCCTCTCACCCCAAAGTCAGTAGGAAATTCAAGTCCATTGACACTGTTATTGGCAGAGGGAGATCCCGGATGACTGACATAAATTGCTCTCTGAGAAGGGCTGGAAGGAAATGTCATTTCCAAAATTAAATAGCTCGCATGTCCGTGGTCGGGGGAGGGGTGGGGTGGCCGAAGGACCACTGCACAGCAGGGAGCTCGCTTGGCATTTAGCTCAGTTACACCAATGCACTGAAAAGGGAAAAGGACAAAAAGGACGACAAGGGATGCCATTGCTTGAAAAGCCAAAACCCTCACTCCACACCAACCAGACAGAGGGAAGGACAAGCCCCGCCCACACCTTGCCTGGCTTTCTATCATAGTTGCAGGTCTGCACAAAGGAACGAGTGGAGGCATTTTCCTGATGAATCATCTGATGTGACAAGAGCCCCTTCGCAGGATCTCTGCTGGGGAGCAGCGATTCCCCGGGCTTGCAACACCTCTGAGAAGGAAAGAGGAAGGAAGGGAATGCAGAAAGTTAGCTCTCTGATGAAAGATCTCTCGGCGTAGCCCTTGCCGACTTTTCATCCTGTCTTACAAGGTATTAGGGAGAAGGAAAACAAGGCCAGCTTTCAGAGGTGGGATTTGGCAACTGCGAAGTCAGTGCTAACTGGCCCAAGATGTGAACTTTGGTCTTTGTTTGCATGCTAATTACATTGTGTCGACAGAGGCAATGGCTGCCCCAGAAAATATAACGGTGATTTATTGATGATAGTCTGAATCTGTGTCTTTGAAGAGTGAGAAAGGCTGTAACAAATTGCTAATAACATTTAGGCTCATGGAAGGAAGGTTTTCCAAGGCGAGAGATCGTTGGAATAATTTCGCAGATGTTCCGGGGAGTCGAACGGCGGTATACTCTTTATATAGGTGTTTTGTCCTTCTGGTTCGTTCTATGTATTGCTAGAGAAAGTTGTACCAGCTAGCGATTCCAAAGACCTAATTTCCACATCTCTGCGTTCTGCCTAGACTGACACTCTTCGAAACTGCTAAGTAAATTTTCTGGTTATCTATGCCTGTGTAGCCAATTATCCCAGAACTCAGTCCTTAAGAATAACCATTTATTACACTGGAAGATTCTGTGGGTCAGGAATTCAAAGTGGATATAAGGGGTGTTTGTCTTTATGTCTTCTGGGCTTCAGCTGGGAGGGCTTGAAACTTGTTTTTCTTTCTTCTTTTGCTTATAACTCCTTGTAATTAAAAAAAATTTTTTTTTAACGTTTATTTATTTTTGGGACAGAGAGAGACAGAGCATGAACGGGGGAGGGGCAGAGAGAGAGAGGGAGACACAGAATCCGAAGCAGGCGCCAGGCTCTGAGCCATCAGCCCAGAGCCCGACGCGGGGCTCGAACTCACGGACGGCGAGATCGTGACCTGAGCTGAAGTCGGACGCTCAACCGACTGAGCCACCCAGGCGCCCCATTCCTTGTAATTTTAAAGGGTACGCACATGTGATTTTTTGTGACAGGATGGCCAAATACATTTTCTCGTCCCTTTTGTTTTAAAATTGGAAGTAGGACTACTCAAAGGCGGTAAGATTTTAAGTGTGAAGACGGAGGTTTTGCCATTCTTTCTGAGGCTTCGGAATGGGAGAGTCAGACGTTAAATGTGCTGACGTTACCTTGGGAACGCGTGCACAGAGAGGCCACGGCAGAGTTTACCTCTGGAGTGGAGCTCAGAGGGTCAGGGGTAGGGACTGGGAAGGAACTTGATGTTTCCTGTACTGGAACCCCTATCTTCTCTGGTCTGGCTGTGGAGCATACCATGACGAGCTTTTTGTTTTGAAAGAATTCAAAAAGGTACCGTCTGAGAAGGCTGCATAGCTAGGACTCCGACCATGGGGCGTTTTGGAAAAGGCAGAACTCACTTCAGATTGGTGGTTGCCAGGGGATGGGAGGAAGGAGGGAGCCCAGAGTTTTAGGGGAGTGAAGCTACTTCGTACGATGCTATCATGACACCTGCTATCACACCTGTAATTGTATACACGCACATATGATACACGTGCATTTTGCGTTTGTCCAAACCCAGGGAACGTACAACAGCAAGAGTGAACTGTCACGTGAACTATGGGCTCTGGGTGATACTGATGTGTCAATGTAGGTTCATCGATTGTAACAAGTGCACCACTCCTGTGCGGGATGCTGAGAGCTGGGGAGGCCGTGCGTGCGTGAGGACGAGGGGTAAATGAGAACTCCCTGTTCAGTTTTGCTATGAACCTAAACTTGGTCTAAAAAGAAAAAGAAAGTTCATTATTATTTATAAAAGGGCACATCCGGTAAATTTGCTTGAAGGTACAATTTGAGACATAAAACTTTGGTACTCCACCACAGGAGTTTTCTTTGGGTAGATCTGCTGTTAAGGTAGGGGTCCGGTTCCCGAAAATAGTCCGGCAAGTGTATCTCTGTTGCGAAAAGTCTGCAAACTCATGAGAGGAAAGGCAATCAATCCCTCTCCAGGTGCACTGTTTGAGTGGAGAACATAATATAATGCCAGCAGATACGACCGTCTGCCAAGAAAAGTCGGACTATAGCCGTTTAAACAGTTAAGAGGTGCTCACGTTTAAAGCAAGCTGGGCAATTATTCAGTTTGACTGGAGCTGGATCGGCTCCATTTGGAGCCTTGGTTTGGGGCATCCCGCCTTTCACAGACAGAACAAATTAGAGGGAGCTCTGAAGGGAGCATCAGAAATGATAAAAGGTTTAGAAAATGTGACCCGGGAGAAAAGGTTAAGAGAACTGGACACATTGAATCTGCAGAAAAGAAGAGCTGAGGGAGACATAATAACTATTTTACTCCGACATAAAGGGATATTATAAAGAGGATGGGGACCAATTATTCTCATTAGTCAATGGGGACAAAACAAGAAGTAATAGGCTTACACGGTGGCAGGGCAGATTCAGGTTAAATATCAGGATGAGATTTCACACTATCAGAAGTTGGAGAAGATGAGGGAGGGCTTACGTAGGCTCCTCTTGCTGAGAAATGGCTGAGGTTGAATTTAATGGGTGATTAATTGGGGCGGACTGGGGACTTTCAGATCGAGTCCTCTCTGATACGCATAGCTTGATGTGTCAGTGAACCCCTCTCCCCTCACATAATAGATTTGGGGATCGACGCGAGTGGGAACAGATATATATGTCTCAGGGCTTCCCATTCTGCATCTTTACATTGTAGTGTCAGGAGAAGGAACACTCTTCTTAAATTAACGTCAAAATACATTTATTACATCTGTTATTAGCGAGTGCACAGTGTACTACTCCATAAGTCGTGAAATGTACAACTTCCATCAACCTTTGAAATGTTTTACAGAAACATAACACTCAATAATGTCTAAACAAGTGTATGACAAGAACATTGAAACATGCTTTCCATAAGGAATAAAATCGTCTTGCTGGTGGGTTCTCTCTCTCTCTCTCTCTCTCCCCCTCTCTCTGTCATTTCCTGGTTTCAATCAGGCTTTAGAAAACCCTTAGCACCTGAACCAAAGGGATGCAGAGCCTCAAACACTCACCCCCTACTGTGGCTTATTGGAATTTTATCTGCCTAAAGATTGGGCAAAGTTTACCTCATTATTTCTCCACTCTCTTATTGGTCACAAAGTTTGTAGCCCTTGATACATCTTTTCATGGAGCCATTAAGTGAAACAGCCAGTAATGAGTATCTTCATAATGACCCATTTAGTTCCTTCCACTGGAAGGGTTGCATATTACTTCTGCAACACTTCACCTACTCCATTCAGGAAACCAGCAACCCTGGTTAGTTGCCATTACAAACTTAACTTCTCTTGAAATCACTGGTGCTACAAAATGTTCTTTTAACCTCCCATAATCTTGAGTTTTTAGATATGCAATATCTTGTCTATTGTGAAATCAGCGAAATGGTTTTAGAGATCCCTGGGGTTTTCATACATTTGTATTTATCCCAAACTCTTTCAACTGCCAGTTGTTCATTAAAATAAAGTAAATTGGAATCGTTCATAAGAAATAAAAGCACTTTAATACTACACTATGCCGATCTTACCGGGATATCTTTGCGAAAATAGCCTCCTTTGAAATAATTCAAGATTTTCTAAATTGTTTAAAGACAAGCTTTCGTTTATTTGGAAGTATTGATACTCCCCCCGACATGCTTACATTTCCTGGTTAACAGAGCCTAAATTACCACTCAGGCCTTGAAGATGGTCAAGATCATTTCCCCACCACCGAGCACAAATCTTTCTGTAAACTGGTGTTTTTGAGTGAACACAACAGAGGAAATAGACTTTAAACAATTCAAGGTTGTATTTCTTGGCTTTGTATATATTTTCAATATATGTTAATGAATGGTGGGTTTTGTATTCTTTTTTTTTTCTTCCGGGTTTTGTATTCTTAAAATAAATAAGTCCTTAAGAACAAAGTGGAATCTGATTTTACCAGATAGTCACTACACATTCATAATTTAACATTCTAACTGTCTTTGCAATTCTGAGACCGAAATCACAAGATATTTAAATTAAAAAAAAGTTATTTTATTTTATTTTTATTTTTGAGACAGAGAGAGACAGTGCATGAACAGGGGAGGGGCAGAGAGAGAGGGAGACACAGAATCTGAAACAGGCTCCAGGCTCTGAGCTGTCAGCACAGAGCCCGACGCAGGGCTCAAACTCACGGACTCCGAGATCATGGCCTGAGCTGAAGTCTGGAGCTTAACTGACTGAGCCACCCAGGCACCCCCAAAAAAGTTTTTTTTAACATGCATTTATTTTTGAGAGACAGAGAGAGACTGAGCACGAGTGGGGGCGGGGCAGAGAGAGAGGGAGACACAGAATCCGAAGCAGGCTCCAGGCTCCAAGCTGTCAGCACAGAGCCCGACGCGGGGCTCGAACTCACGAACTGTGAGATCGGGACCTGAGTGGAAGTCGGACGCTTAACCGATAGAGCCACCCAGGCGCCCCTGATACTTAGATCTTTAAAAGGACATTTCAGGGGCGCCTGGGTGGCGCAGTCAGTTAAGCGTCCGACTTCAACCAGGTCACGATCTCGCGGTCCGTGAGTTCGAGCCCCGTGTCAGGCTCTGGGCTGATGGCTCAGAGCCTGGAGCCTGTTTCCGATTCTGTGTCTCCCTCTCTCTCTGCCCCTCCCCCGTTCATGCTCTGTCTCTCTCTGTCTCAAAAATAAATAAAAAAACGTTGAAAAAAAAATAAAAAATAAATAAATAAATAAATAAAAGGACATTTCAGACAGTCTGTGGAAGTGACTCAGGGCACTGCACGTGAAATAGAGAGTTTCTAATTTCTGATTTATAAACTCAGCCAAGCCCAAATCCTTTGCACCTTTTCGGAATTATAGCCACGCTCTACCTCCGGTTCTCACCGATGCCAAGACGCCTCCTAACTTGGAAAACCACCATCCGCGTTCCCTGTTTAAAAACTCTCTTGACTCTGCGTTGTCTACCCAGAAAAGTCCAACCTCTTGCAGCTTCTCACTCTGGTCAACCTTTTCCTTTCCATTACACAAACAATTAAAGTTTTCCTTTCCACGGTACAAAAGTTTGTGTTTGGAAAGCACTGAAAGCATAAGGATTCCAAAAAAACAACCACCAAACTTCATCCCCAGCAATTTTCAATCCACCAAAAATGTCTGTGTTTTCTGTGGTCTATCCTTTACCTGTGATGATTTCTGCCCGAAAGGCCTTCCTCCTACCCAGCCACTTGGAGACGGACGTTTCAGCCTTTGAGATTCGGGTGACATGTCGGCAATGCTTTCTACGGCCCCTGACCCTTGGATGTAAAATCTCATCTGTTGTAGGTATTTTGTTTTAAATACTAGTTAGTCCTTCCCGTAGGATGGGTGGCTGCTGCAAATCAAGCACAGTCACGCCTTTTTATATCCTTGGCACTCAAGCACCGTGCCTGCATCAGCTAGGGTCAGTGAATTTTTGGTAAATAAGAAAATGAATCATATTCTCCCGGTCGCCACAGAGTCCAGTCCACCCACAGCCATCCCTACCCTGCACACCCTTATGATGAGCACGGAAAACTGTCTGCTCCTTAGATCTGGGTGAAAAAAAGTAGCGTGCCTCACTCGAGCTGGCTCGCCTCTTGATCTTGCTATTTCAGTGGGGTTTCTCGGACACCGAGGGTGGGTTTATAATACCCATCGAGTTACTGCATCACCTGTTTAAAAGAAAATCATTGCTATGTGTTAGCACAGCTAGCGGCTGTCAATTAAAAAATAGTCGTGTTTAAAGCGACCATGCCGCCAGCTTGAAGCGTCTGCTAAGCCACGGGTTCTAATTTTTTCAAACTAAGTTTTATTAAGTGATCTGCTTACAAATCAATACCGTCCAGAAATGATGTGGCTACTCTCGCTGCCTATGTAGCCAGACGTGACCAGTGCCCATTTCTGTGCCAGCTATAAATCCTCTCACACCACAAAGTCGGAAGCTGGCGTAGCTCATTTGTGATGCTACACTTGTGTTCCACGGCAAGATTGATTCCCTGAATTCAAAGAATTCTAGCAAATGAATGATCAGGAATACATAATTTTAGGTGACAGCCATGGGTCTGCAGTAGAATAATTTGATATTTGAACTGAACACTTATCAGGAGGAGTATTATTGTGATGTGATTTGAACGACAGTAGGCTCAAAAAGAAAAAAAGGGAGGGGGGGATCATCTGGGAACCTTGAAAAAACCACTTCTTGCTGTAGATTGCTTGTTTCAACCCTGCCTTGAAACTGTTACCGTGGGCTAAGCTTAGAATGAGAAACAAACAAACAAAAAGGTCTTGGGGAACGGGTAACAATCTTACATACCTTTCTACTGATAAATATGTTGCAACATATTTTATTCTACATCCAATTTTAAAACTCTTACAAGAGTTCTAGTGAAATAAAAGCATGTTAGCGTATAATTTAGCTGATGTAATATTTTCTTCCTGGGGCCTCATATTCTTATTTTTATAGAGGGATGGCTCCCATGTGTGTGGTGGGAGCTCTCAGGGAGAGCTATGAGCCAGGGGTTCATGCAGTGTCTCCAGGTCGCTCCCTCTGCCATTTTCTACAAATCATTTGACTCCTCTGTCCTTCCCATTCCTTGTTTATACCATGCTGTCCCTGAGGACTCTTCTGGACTTTACAACTGAATGAGTCTATTTCCCATATGGTTTGTATAGTCTTCCCTTAGCTGTGGTTATTCTTCTTAAGCTAATTTCTCATCTTTCTATGCATTTCATTCCTGTCCTGAGTGTTTGAAAACGGTCATCGTCATCGGTGCCTACAACTGTGATTTAAACATTTGGAAAACCCTTGGAGCCTGTTGGGTCATTAGGATCTGGTTCGTCCATTAACCGGAAATGCATGGTAGGACCGCAGGAAGTCCATTAACGGACACGTGTGGTCGGACCGCAGAAAGCCCTGAGAGCGCACGTCTGTGGGAAGGAGCAAGGGGTCATTCTCAAGGCCCTCGAGGATGGGGCCTGGCCTGTTCTGCATCCTCCTGGGTGCCCAGCACAGAGCTTTCCGGGGTCCCTGTCAGTCGATTGTGTGGTGCCCAGAGATATTCCAGGCAAACCTTATGGAGCATAGGAAGGGCTTTAGGTACAGAACCGAGTTACCTTCAATGCAGATGTGCAGAGCCCGTGAATTACACAGCCTTTGAAAGAGACAAAAGCTATTGTATACTTATGGCTTATTTTCCTCTAAGAGAAAAACTTAGTAAGCATTTTTGACACATGGACTAAGACTGTCTGTGTAGCAGCTGGAATGACACAATGGACCCTAATAGCTTTTTCAGGTTTTTTTTTTTTTTTTTCATACTCTTTGCACACTGCAATCCTTCCTCTTCCCCCCGGAAGATTTGCTTACAAGCCACTACCGTGGGCACCGTTCCGATGTGGGTGCCTATTCGGGGACACGTAAGAGCCCGGCAACTTCTAGGGGCACGTCCCCTGACGAAGACACTCTGTTCTTCACACAATGTTTATTCCTCTAAATTCCAAATGCTACTATTTTAGGTGATTACTTTCCAATTTGGATGATGAAATCATTTCGGCGCAGCCATCGCAGGTCTCTGGAGCCTGACTTTGTCTACCCAATTCTGTTCACTGTCAGCCGAACACCCCTAAGACAGCCACGAAGGCGGGGCCTTGCAGCGAGAGTGGCCACATGGCTGTGATTATGTCCGAGTTAACACATCAGCCTCATGAAGCTCAGAGAAAAACACATTTCCCAGATGTATGTTTGTGGCTTGTAAGGTTGAGACAATGCCACACTCCATTTCTGTGTGTGTGTGTTGGTTGGTTTATTTGCGACGCCTGGGATACAGGGATGCGAGAGACAGGTAGGGATGTGTGTATTGATGTTTATCATTTTTAAAGAGAGTGCAAATTGAACATGCCGTGTCTCCATCAGCCGTGATTTAAATGCTTGATGTCAGAACGCATTTCGCCACAAGCGATTGCCTTTGCGGCTTTGTTTATAGCATCTTTCTGCTTTTGGTGTTGGTGGCGGGGAGGTGGCCGGGGCTATAGAGGCAATGGTCCTCTCAAATGGAGAAGGGCAGCGTTCCGATGGCGATGGTGACTTCCTTCAACCGGCAGATTCTTGTAAGGAGCCGCAGGAACATGACTTTAAATAGATCCGTAACAAAGAGTTAAAAAGACATTAGGTCGTTTGCTCTTCGATGGCAAAATCGCAACTTCAGCTTGTATTCCAAGAGGCATATTTGCTGTGTTGGTCCTAAGGACTTACAAGTGAAGTTGAAATCAATCTCAGATGGATTATCTGTGTGATATAAACATGTGGGCATGAAATGTATGGAGAGTACATATGGCAGGCCCATCTGATATAAACAAGTGGGGCTGAGAAATATACATACATGACGTGATTGATTTGTTAACTGTGCATGTAAATGGAGCTGAGGGCCCATTTTCAAGCCTGACCTGTGATAAGCAAATGCACATAAATACACAATAAACCGCGATAACACAAGAATAACGTCAATTAAAACAATTATGACAACTTCTAGTCATCACGAGGTATTGTTTCAGTTCCATCTTAAAACAGGAAAAGCTCCCAATTGTTCTTAAATCGACTGGTAACTGATTCCACATTTGTGGAGCCTTGACACAAAAGCGTTTTTGTCCCTCGTTTGTATTCACTGAGGACATGTGAGTTCCAAAGCCCCAGAAGGGAAGTTATGTATGGCTCTCTGTTTGACTGAGACAGGTTGAAGTGTTGCCTACCAATAAGATACACCCTTTATTTAGGGATCGCAGATATACATTTTATATTTCCCTACCAAGCCGCAAGGGCAAAAGCCTAAGTATTACCATTTTTAATGACTGTCGTGAAGTACACAGGCTAAGGAATCTGAAACCCACAATTTATGCTTTCGTAAATCAATTTGCATTATTTGGTGGTATAATTGAACTGAACAGAATGCACAGTAATATATCTAAATTTACTAAGCCCGAAAATTACTAGAAATCCATGCTGTCATGACACGAGATTATTCTCTTCAGGTGCATGGGTGCATTTCACCTAAAGAAGCAAGGTTATGCCCCAAACCCCGGGCACAAGTGCTCGCTATTTCACGTACTTGCTTCTGGGTCTTAGTGGGGACTTTACTTCTGAGTTAACCCTTTCTCCACTGTTATTTAAGTGGTGGTTAAAGTACCTACCCTATAAAGCACTGCTGATTCCCTCGGGGAGGGAGGATCGCTTTTTCTTCTAAGGTCTCCTCTCCTCTGCAGCACAGACCTTTGCTGTGACTCTCATCACCTGACCTTGTGACTCACTGGTGACACAGGGGGGTTGTTTATGGATCTGTCTCCCCAGGGGGTGTGGACTTGGGCAGACAAAAGCATCTTTTGTGTCATATCTGACCAGTTTGTCTCAGCATCAGGATAGGATCCCCCTAGAAGGTTGTCAACAATTACTTACTGAATGGCTTATGCCATTTTAGAATCTACAAGTCTTTGTTTAGACTCAGAATTTCGGACATTTCTTAGATATCCATAGACTGTCATCGCAGCAAAATAGTTAAGTATCACTGCTTGGCAGCGACAATGAATTATTACAAAAGATCTGGGCTAAATAATTCTGATTTGGAATCTGTATGTCATTTGTGACTTGGCCCATCCAATGCAAAATTGACCTCTAGGAGAATGTGCTTGACAACGAGGACCCCGTGACATCTTCTGTCCTCTGAGCCCTCCTGGCTCTGTGGCTCCAGGGGCCATCTCCTGTCCAACCGTCACTTACTAGGGTAACTGGTTACAGTTGGCTATCCTCTCTCCCCAGGAGAAAACACATTCATGGATTTTTGACTCAAGCCATCTGAGGGATTGCCTTGGATTCTCATTTACTTTCTTTGTGAAGGCCCCATTGAATGCCAATGACAAAGCAGTCTTGCTCTCACTCATAGTTTTGTTGCATTTGTAAAATAAGGAGCATTGGTATTTAAATTAAGCTTCTACATGAGACATGAATAAATAATTCCTTTGGGAACCTAAAGGCACCCCGACACAATTATGTTGGGGGATGCTTTGACTTCTGACTCAGAATTGGATAGCCCTTTTGATGCAGCTGTACTGATCCCCTGGTGTAGACTGACCACCATGGGGAGTTATAAGAAAAGCCTTTCTCCACTGTTTGCATACTTTTTTTTCTCAATGGCTCAAATCAATATATCATAGTGAAGGGAGCCTCAAGGATCTCTTCACTTTTCTTTCCTCCTCTACCAAGTGAGGGGCTGGACCAGCAGACGATTGTGTAAGATCCCTTCTGATGCCAGTAGCCATCTCTGGCTTCTATATACAACCATGGGGGTTGCAAACATAGGCAGATCCTAATTGGATGAATATAATTTTTCTACTGGAGTGGCACATTTCCTTCCTAGAAGGGAAACATGTGTGGCTTGAAGGCAACGGGTCCTGAGGTCCGTCACCGAAGATGTTTATTTTAAAGGCAGCATCGATTCTGATTTTATCAAGAGCCACCAAACAAACTGACTAATTTTAATGATGCTTGGCCACTGGGTCGGATGTGAGGGCACAGCTCTTTGCTTCGGTTTTACCAGGAAGGGAGATGTCCATTCTATGGAATTCTGGAAGACTAACCTCTGTGATGATAGCTGTGGCTGGATTCACCTGGAAGTAAAGGTGGGGTCATGTTGAGTTGAGGAAACTATGGACAAATTCACAGGAAGACAGATTAAGACCAAGACAGAGAGTGTAGGAGATGAAGCTGGACACACAGAGACAGGGCTAAAGGGAGTATACTTCACTGAGTTAAGAACCATGTTTTCTTATGGGGCGCCTGGATGGCTCCGTCAGTTGAGTGTCCGTATCTTGACTTTGGTTCCGGTCATGATCTCATGCTTCGCGAGTTCGAGCTCTGCCTCAGGTTCTACACTGACAGTGGGGAGGCTGCTTGGGATTCTCTTTCTCCCTCTCTCTCCGCCCCTCCCCTGGTCTCTCTCTCTCTAAAAATAAATAAATAAACATGAAAAGAAAGAAAGAAAGAAAGAAAGAAAGAAAGAAAGAAAGAACCATGTTCTTCCCCCAAGGCTTGGGAACTGTAGCAATCAGGGAAGACGGGGTCAGGTTTACTTAGCTTGTGGAAGCCCACAGGATGGATGGGCATAGGTGCGCGTGGCTGGGTGCCTGGTCAACAGGCTGGGCTTCAGAATACCTACACTGGGTGCTGGGGGAAGGTGGGCAGCATGGGCAAAACGCAAAAGAGAAATGCATACCCGTGTTACCGATCTCCAGGGAAGCTGGACGTAACTCTAATTTGTGCTGAGAATCACCAGGGAAAGTCAAAGGATCGGACGTTTCATTACGCAAAGCTGGAAAGGGAAAACAGGTAATCATCTCTGTGAACACTTTTGCCCGAACGAGCCTCCTTGTTGGGGATTCCGCAAAAGTATAAGTTCCTCACAAACTATTCCTTGATGATACAAAAAAATCTGCTCTGCTCTCTAACAGAGGAGCAGGATGCAGGTATTAAAGCCAAGGGAGTAGGCTGTGGCACTTTTCAGCAGAGGCTATAGCTTCAGGCTATCCGGGATAAGACGGAAACCAGTTTAGGTTGGGGTCTCTAGGAGCGGACAGGGAATGAGGAGTCATACAAGAAAGGGCTCCCGGGAGAAACTGTAAGAGAACAGGGAAGCGGGACAGGGGAGGGCAGGGGAGGAAGCCAGGCAGGGGAGCCATTTTAGGCAGTAGTGTCCTCAGGCTGAACCCAGGAGGGGCTCTGGAGTGTGAATGAAATCTGAGAGATAGCCTGATACCCCTCCTTGAAGTGTGTGTGTGTGTGTCGGGGGGGGGGGGGGGGGGGCTTTCACACTCACTCTGGTCAGAAGAGAGGCTCTCTGAAGAGAGGCCCGATGTCCCTGTGCAGGTGTGAGAAGCCAGGTACCCGGGAGTGGCCTGGGGTCAGGGTGGATGAGGGGGTGGGAGCTAGACAAGAAAATGTCACTGGAGCAGAGGTGTCCCCACAAAGCTTTCACCAGCCAAGATTTGCGTAGAGCCTAGTGGGTACATTTTGGAGTCAGAGTGTTTGTTTGTTTGTTTGTTTGTGTCGAATGTCTAACTTTCTTACTAGACGTAGGAACTTAAGCAAGGCACTCTTACATTTCCTCACACAGAAAGTACGTACAATCCACACAGCCCAGTGTCCGGCCTCGTAAGTGGCTCATAGATGTGAACAAAAATGAGAATTGAATTTCTTATGCTTCACTAGTTATCACTGACTAAGCGTTTAATCAGGAAGATGCAAACAGAGTTGGAGAACGAAAACTACAAGTAAAATGTGTCCTGATACTTGAGGGCAAGCATATACTCAGGCTTTTTGAATTCAGATACCTCAGCTCCTTTTGATATGAATTATTCGGGGAACCCATTCAACTTTCTGCCTTCGTCCTGTTTTGCTTGGAAAATGCTAACGCTACTGACATTATGATTCTTTCATTACACAAATTATAGAACTTCCCAGGGCCAAACTTTCTCATCTATAAATAGGATAGTTTGACAGAATGATCTCTGAGTTTCTTTCCTTCCTAAAGTTTAGCATGGTTCTTTTTTTTTTTTTTTTTTTTTGGTGCTTGCCAGTTTACAGTGAATTAATCATAGAAAAATAAATTTTCTCTTCTACTGAAGGTTTCGAGTGAGCTCTTAACCTTTATAACTGAAAAAAATACTATGCCAAACTATAAATTAAACTTCAACTGGCGATATGAAGATAGGAACATAAACTATTTTGTTTAGGTGCTCTGTTGACGTTTTGTTATTTGGGTTTTGAAAACAGTGTAAGGCAAGAGAGGAGGGTAGAGTTATTTTTATTTTATTTTATTTTATTTTTTAATGTTTATTTATTTTGAAAGAGAGAGAGAGAGAAAGATAGATCGTGAGCAGGGGAGGGGCAGAGAGAGGGAGACAAAGAATCTGAAGCAGGCTCCAGGCTCCGAGCTGTCAGCACAGAGCCCAACGTGGGGCTCAAACCCACAAACCATGAGATCATGACCTGAGCCAAGTCAGATGCTCAACCGACTGAGCCACCCAGGCGTCCCAAGGAGAGTAGAGTTATTTTTAAAAGGATTCAAAGAACTCTGACGATTTCTGAAGAAAATGTGCAGCGCAGAGAAAAAGTTGTATGCCTCTTTTTAGCTGGCGTGAGTAAAACTGTGAAAATGAAGAAACTCTTTACAACGGTGATTACGTTGAAGACACTTAGCGACAGCAGTCTTTCTTGAGATACAAGATGCATGGTCTTTGTAAAAGCCTACAATTCTAAGTTAGGGAAGCTCTCAGGCTAACATATCTTTATTACCTTTAAAAGACACCTAAGGGGTGCCTGGGTGGCGCAGTCGGTTAAGCGTCCGACTTCAGCCGGGTCACGATCTCGCGGTCCGTGAGTTCGAGCCCCGCATCGGGCTCTGGGCTGATGGCTCAGAGCCTGGAGCCTGTTTCCGATTCTGTGTCTCCCTCTCTCTCTGCCCCTCCCCCGTTCATGATCTGTCTCTCTCTGTCCCAAAAATAAAAATAAACGTTGAAAAAAAAAAATAAAAGACACCTAAAAGTAGGGGCATCTGGGTGGCTCAGTCAGTTAAGCATCCGACTCTTGGGTTTCAACTCAGGTCATAATCTCACAGCTCATGAGATTGAGCCCCACATCAGGCTCTGTGCTGACAGCGTGGACCCTGCTCGGGATTCTCTCTCTCCTCTCCCGCTGTCTCTGATCCTTCCCTGAGAACACACACGCTCTCTCAAAATAAATAAATAAACTTAAAAAAGCCACCTAAAAGGAAACAACAAACAGGGTAATGAGATTCGATCATTGAAATTTTTCTAGATTAATTCAAGAAAACACTTAAAATTACATATATTAAATTATAATTGTGATGATTTAAGAACATCGTTCTTGATCCTACTATGAAATGTAATATTTTTTGTGATAGTTCATTTTACCTTTAAAAAAAAAAGTTTTCTCATGGAGGGATAGGAGATGAATAAAAATGTCTTTGTGGATTTTGCGGCCCCTGACTGGCTCGGTCAGTTGAGAATTCAACGCTTGATTTTGGCTCAGATCATTATCTCATGGTTCGTGAGTTCCAGCCCCACATAAGCCTCTGGGTTGACAATGCTGAGCCTGCTTGGGACTCTCTCTCACCCTCTCTCTCTGCCCCTTCTTCACTCATGCTCTCTCTATCTCTCTCTTTCTCTCTCTCAAAATAAATAAAACTTAGAAAAAAAGGAATTTCTTCATGGATTTAAATATGAGGCTTGAAAACGTGATGATTAACCAATCACCTACACATAGGATACCAAATCCATATTCTTAGTTTGTTCTTATAGTAATTACATATATACTGAGATACATGGTTTTAAATAAGAAGCTTCAGAATACAAAAAATTGGAATTATTTTAAAAGCTCCAAATGTGATTGTGTTATAAACTGTTCCATAGATTGCCTTCTTCCACAATCTGTCCCACACACAGCCTTGAGGATCAGTCTTCGCTACATAAGCTGCACCTTGAGCATAGACATCGACTCTTCCTCTACGGATTCCAATTAAGATGAGCAAAGGAATATCAAAACCAGATGTGGGGTGTGGAGGAAAGCAGTGCCACACAATCAAGGTGGGATTACAAACATTTTTAGAAATTCAAGTTAGATGTTATGTAGCTGGACTGCCTTTGAAGAAGACACTGACGGAAAACCCTCATTTGCCTTCCCCTAGAAAGAAGTGTGCTTCAACAAGATGTAAGTCGAGATTCTTTCAGAAACCTAACTGTGCCCGTTTGGCGGGGCAAAACAGGTCACAAACAAGATGGGGAATATGCGACTCAGAGTCGGTTTGTCCAGTTTTGAATAACAGCATCTACAGTGAAGATCAAGGGTGGCTACGTCAAGCAGCAGAGCAGTATTTCACAAGCATCCCTTGACGCTGGATGGAGTCATTAGCAGGGGCCCAAAGCCAGGAATGTGTTTTAAAGCCATTTACTAGCATAATTAAAACAGCATATCTGTTAACTTCAGAATTACGAGAAGAAAACCAATCAAATGGATCATCACTGACTTTGCCAAAATGAGAAAAAGAAAATAAAAGGAAAGGAAAAAAATAAATAAAACAGAAATACCTTGATAAGAAAAAGGGACCACGCATATCACTTAATGATAGTTGATCAAAATGACTTAGCATTTTAATACCAGACAAAGCATATTTTAAGGCAAAAGAGCATGTGACAAAACCAAGAGAATTTTTAAAAATTAAGAATAGAATCACCAAAGAAAATAATGCTCATGATAGTTTACATACAGAATTGCATCGCAACAAACTATATAAATAAATGTAAAAGGGTAAGTGACAGGAAATCAACAGAAATGAGAGATTTTGATATACTTTTATGAATGCTTAAGAAATAATAGGCAAAAAATTAATGGGTATGTAAAGTCTAAGTCATGAAACAAATTATACTACACATTTTAAATGTCTGTGGGAAATACAAGTATGATTTTATTCTTTACAAAGACAACCTCAAGATAGTTCACAAAAAAGAAATTCTCTCACACATTCTCTGACATCAAGCTATAAAACTAAAAGTTAATGACAAAAATATAAATAAATACAAAATCATACCTTTAAAATTATTTTATTTTATTTTATTTTATTTTATTTTATTTTATTTTATTTTATTTTATAGAGGGAGAGGGTGATCAGGTCTGAGATCATGACCTGAGTCAAAACAAAAGTAGGACACTTAACTGACCGAGTCACCTAGTCACCCCTGAATATATTTATTTTGTAGCTTGTTGCAGAACTGAAATATCTTATCAATTGCATTTTTCCCATTGGGTTTCTAGGAAGTCAATCAAATGATCAGAATACACAAAGAAAATCATAAATTGGAAACTTCCACCCAGGTATGGCCTCCTTTATTTATTTTCTTGTCTTACTGTACTAGCTAGAAGTTTCAGAAAACATAAATATTAATAATAATAACACGCATTCTTATATTTCCATGACGTTAAGAAAATGCTTTTCATGTTTTGCTGTGATGTTTGATGTTAATTATTTTAAGATCTTTAAATAATGTTTGCTGAGTAGCCTTTCAATTTCACTTTATTATGACATTTTTAAAAATTGACTAGAGCAATGACTAAGAAAACTATAGAAAGGGATATACTCAGAAACAAACAAAAAAACCAAGATGGCATCCTGAGAAATACACAAGTATACCACAAGAAGGCAAGAAAAAAGAAAGAGAGGAATGAAAAACTTGGAAAACAAACAATAAAACTTCAGGCTGCAGGCTTATCATATCAATGATTTTCTTAAGAATAAATGATCTAAGGGGCGCCTGGGTGGCGCAGTCGGTTAGGCGTCCGACTTCAGCCAGGTCACGATCTCACGGTCCGTGAGTTCGAGCCCCGCGTCGGGCTCTGGGCTGATGGCTCAGAGCCTGGAGCCTGTTTCCGATTCTATGTCTCCCTCTCTCTCTGCCCTTCCCCCATTCATGCTCTGTCTCTCTCTGTCCCAAAAATAAATAAAAACGTTGAAAAAAAAATTAAAAAAAAAAAAAAAGAATAAATGATCTAAGTGCATCAAGGAAAAGATAAAAATTGGTAGAGTGGACATATGCGGATCTTGAGAAACTTAACAGAAGACCATGGGGGAAAGGAAGGGGAAAAAATAGTTACAAATAGAGAGGGAGGGAGGCAAACCATAAGAGACTCTTAAATACAGAGAACAAACTGAGGATGGATGGGTGGGGGGTGGCAGAGAGGGGAAAATGGGTGATGGGCATTGAGGAGGGCCTTGTTGGCATGAGCACTGGGTGTGGTATGTAAGCAATGAACCACAGGAATCTACCCCAAAAACCAAAAGCACACTTTACACACTGTATGTTAGCTAATTTGACAATAAATTCTATTAAGAAAAATTGGTAGAGTGGATTTAAAAAGGAAAGATGTAACAATATACCGTCTACAAGAAACTCAATTCAAATATAACATATGCAGCTAGAAAATAAAAGAATGAGGGGCATCTGGGTGACTTCGGCTTAGATCATGATCTCACAGTTTGTGACTTTAAGCCCTGTATCTGGCTCTGTGCTGACAGCTCAGAGCCTGGAGATCCTGTGTCTCCCTCTCTGTCTGCCCTTCTGCTGCTTTCAGTCTGTCTGTCTGTCTGTCTGTCTCTCTTTCTCTCAAAAATAAATAAACATTAAACATTTAAAAAAAAAGAAAAGAATGAAAAAATGTAGCATGCAAACATTAATTTAAAAAAAGCAGGAGTGACTACCTTAATATAATAAAGTGGACTTCAGAGGAAACATAATTACTAGAGACAATGATGGGCACTACACAATGATAAAAGGATCAATCCACAAAGAGGCATGATGACCCTAAAAATGGGTGGACACCAATTACCTGAAACCTCAAAATGCATGAAGCAAAACCGTTAGAGCTGAAAGGAGAAATAGAGAAATCAACACTTATAGTTACAGATTTTAGCATTGTATTCTCAGCAATTGATAGAACTAGTAGACAGAAAACCAGCAACCATATAGAAGAATTGAACAACACAATCAACTGAAAGAAAAACACATCAAGAATCCATAGAATAGGGGTGCCTGTCTGGCTCAGTTAGTAGAGTATGCGACTCTTGATCTTGGGATTTTGAGTTCAAAGCCACTTGGGTAAACAAACAAACAAACAAACAAACAAAAATCTCATAGAATATTCAACAATATAGACCATATTTTAGTACATAAAACAAACCTAAGAAATATTTTTTAATAATAAAATCATACAGAGTATGTTCTCTGACCATTATGTAATCAAACTGGGAAAATTAACAGGAAAATCTCCAAACATAACATGTTTCTAAATAAACCATGGGTAAAAGAGAAAGTGTGAAATTTAAAAACAAACAGAACTCAATGGATTGAAAATACAACCTATAAGACAAGTGAGATACAGTTAAAGCAGCACAGAGAGGAAAATTCATAGCAGTAAATGCTTACATTAGAAAATGGGAAAGCTCTCAAATTAATCATCTAAGTTCCTGTATGAAGAAACTAGAAAACAAAGAGTAAAATAAACACAAAACAAGCAGGAATAAGGAAATAATAAAAACAAGAGCAGAAATCAATGAAATTAAAACAAAAAAAAAAAACAGATTAAAAACAATGAAAAAAAGTGGGTTCTTTGGGAAAAATTAATACAATTGAAAAAACTTTAGCAAGACGGACAAAAATAAAAAGAGAGAATACAAGCATCACCAATATCAGGAAAGAAACACAGGATATTACTGCAGATCCTTCAGTCATTGTAAGAAGAAAAGGGAAGACTGTATAGTACTTTATGCTCCCAACTGCAACAACTCAGAAGAATGCATTACTAATTCTTCAACACCACAAATTACCAACACTCAACCAAGATAAAATGGACAATATGAATAGTTGTAAACCATTATAGAAATTGAATTTGTAGATAAAACCGTTCCCAAAATAAAATCTCCATGCCCAGGTGCTTTCAATGGAGAATTCTACTAAGTGATTGAAAAAATGGCACCGATTCCACACAAAATTTTTCTCAGAAAAGAGAATAGGAAGGAACATTTTTCGCTTCATTTTGTGAGATTGGTATCAATATCGGATGTCAGTACCAGATAAAAAAAAGACAAAACAGAAGTAAAGACAAATATTTTTCATGAACTTAGCCATAAAAACCTCCAACAAAATATTAGCAGATCGAATCCAGAAATATATAGAACAAATTGCATACCATGTACAAAGGGAATTTTTTCTCAAGTATGCAAGGCTAGTTCAGCATTTGAAAATCGAGAGATGTAGTCTACCATATCAACAAGCTAAAAAGAAAAATGATGTGATTATATCAATTAATGCAGACAAATCACTCGACAAATTCCGATAATCATTCATAGCGAAAACTCTTGGAAAAATCAGAACAAAGGGAAACTTTTCCAATTTGATGAAGAGCCTCTTCAAATGATGCATGTCTATCATAAAACTTAATGATGAAATACTGAATCCTTCCCACTAACATCACAAACAGGGAGACATGTCTATCTCCATTATTTATATGCAACATAGTGCTGGAAGTTCTTACACAGCAATAAGAAATAATGAACATGCATATCTAAAAGAAAACAATCTATTCTTATTTGTAGTTGACATTATAATTTTATTGTCTACATAGGAAACCCCAGGACATCACAACATCTCCTAGAACTAATAAATGATTCAGCAAGGTTGCAGGATACAAGATCAACACCAAAAAATTAATTGTATTTCCATAAACATGAAAAGACCAGTAGAGACCAACACTAAAAACAACATACAACATATTATTGTGCCAAAGAAAATAAAATACTTAGTTATAAATCTAATCTAATCTATGTATAGAATCTCTGTGGTAAAAATTACATACTCCTAACCAATAAAATCAAAGAAGATCTCACTAATGAGGAGACATACCACATTCATGGATTAGAAGACTTAACATAGTAAAGGTATCATTTCTTCCCAAATAGATCATGGGTTTAATGCAACTCCTAACAAATTCCCAGAAACGCTTTTTTTTTTTTTTTGGTAGATACAGACAAATTTAATTTATTTAGAAAAAAACAGGCCTTAAAATAGCTAAAAAAAAGTCTAAAGAAGAATAAAGTAGGTTTCACTCTACCTGATATTAAAGCCCACTATATAGTAATTCAAGACATGTGGTATTGGCAGAGGGATAGACACACAGAAGTGAAACACAATACAGAACCCAGATATGGTGCTACACAAATATACTCAACTGATTTTTGACAAAGGCATAAAAGCAATTCAATAGAGGACCAATAGCTTTTGCAGTAAACGATGCTGGAGCAACAGGAAATTATACACCCATATGCAGAAAAGCGAACTTCAACCTAAGTCACGTTATACAAAAATTAACGCCAACGTAAAATGGATCACAAGTTTAAATGCATTGAAAGTATAAGACTTTTAGAAGAAAACACAGGAGAAAATCTTCAGGATCTAGGGCTTGCTAAGGAGTTCTCAGATATGATACCAAAAGCACAAATAATAAAAGGAATAATTGATAAATTGGACTTCATCAAAAATACAACTTTGCTCTGTAAAAACCCTGTTAAGATAATGAAAAGACAAGCTACAGACTGGGAGAAAATATTTGCAAACAAACAATCCAATTAGAAAATGGGCAAAAGACATGAATAGACATTTCACAGAAGAAGATACACAGATGGCAAATAAGCACATGAAAAGATGTTCAATATCATTAGCCATTAGGGAAATGCAAATTAAAACCACAAGGAGATATTACTACACACCTAAAAGAATGGGTGAAATAAAAAAAATATAGTGATATCACCAAATACCAGTGAGGATGCAGAGAAACCGGAAAACTCATATATTGCTGGTGGGAATGTAAAATGAAAATGAGTATAACAGTTGATTATAAAACTAAACATATGCATACCATATGACCCAGCAATGGCACTCTTTAAAAAAAAAAACATTTTGGGATAAATTGGACAATTTATCCAAGAGAAATAAAACTTATGGTTACAGAAGAACCTGTACGTAAATTTTCATTGCTGTTTTATTCATAACGACACGAAACTAGAAACACGTCCTAAGTCCTTTCATCAGGTGAATGGTTAAAGAAAGCAAAAAACAAAAACAAAAAAAAACCCAAACCAAACCAAACAAACAAAAACAAGAATAAAAAACCCCACACCAAAACAAAATTGTGGTTCATCTATACCATGGAAAAATGGTCAGCAATAAAATGGAACAAATTAGTGATGCATGCAAAAACTTGGATGAACTCAAGGGCATTATGCTGTGTGAAAAAAAACACTCTCAGAAAGGTCACATACTGTGTGATTCTATTTACATAACATTCTTGAAAATGAAATGACAAAATCATAGAAATAGAGAACAGATTAGTGGTTGCCATGGGAAGTGTCTGTGGCTATAAAAGGTAGCAGGAGGGATCTTTATGGCGGACTCCTTCTGTATCTTGACTGTGGTCGTCGTCATGTGAATCTACATTTGTGATTAAAATTCCATAGAACTAAAACACACATGTAACATGAATGAATGCATGTAAAAATGGTGACACCTGAATAAGGTAAATAGATTTCATCAATATAAATCTCTTGGTTGTGATAATCTGCTGTAGTTGTGTAAGATGTTACACTGTGAAAAGTGGGTATATTATTTCTGCATTATTTTTCGATATCATTTCTTAAACCCTGTGTGAGTCTGCAATTCTCCAAAGTGAAACATGTTTTAAAAATAGATGTTGGAGGATGCTTTTTGGTGGTAATATAGTTTTTGTCTGTTGATTTAATATTAATAGAATTCTCATAATGAACTGTCCATGGTATTCTTAAGTAAAGCCCATCTTTGAATAAAGCCCAACTTTTCTATGTACTTCTCCACTTGGCTGATCCGGTCTTCTAAAATGGTTTAGGATTTTTTTACCTCCATATGCACAATTGGTATTAAACTGTAGTTTTGTTTTTGAGTGTGGTAAGAGCTTTGTATATATAACCAGGGAGCTTTTACTCTTTCCTCTGCTTTGGTTCAGTTGATACACCATGGTACTTCTTTAAAATTGTTGAAAGAATTCACCTCTAATACTATTTAGACCTATAGCATTTCGTGAAGCGAATTCTTTGAAAATTACTCCAGTCTCCCGTTTCATTGTTACATTCAGTTTGTCAACTTCTAAAGTCAATCTTATCACTTGATATTTTCTTAGACTCTCCAGGGTTTCCAAATGTGTTAGCATCGAATTTGGATTTGATATTATATTACCATTTTTACATCCTATTTATGTGGTCCTAGCTCATGTCTCAGATCTACCCCACCCTAACCTAAACTTACATGTTCTCCTCGTGCCTTCAGTTTTAGTTTTCTAGGCAACCTTTAGAACCAACTGAAACCATTTTGGTGTAAGGAATCCTGTAGGATTCTAATTAATTACATTATGTATATATACACACATATAAAAGTATATACATATAGGTATATATATATATAGGTATATGTATATACACTCATGTATTTTGTATATATATACACATATATATATTGTATATATGTATATATGTATGTATATATGTATACGTATATGTATATGTATACATGTATGTATATGTAAACATATATACATATGTATGTATATATGTATACATATATACATATGCATGTATATATGTATACATACATATATGTATACATATATGTATACATATATACATATATACAATATATACATATATACATACATACATATATATAATATACATATATGTATATATATATAGCATATACAATATATGTATATTATATATATATACACATATACATATATATGTATATATACGTATATATGTATATATGTGTATATATGTATATATACATATATATGTATGTATATGTATATATACACATATAAAAGTATATACATAGGTATACATATGTATATATATAGGTATATGTATATACACTCATGTATTTTGTGTATATATATGCATATATATGTATATATATGTATATATATTTATATATATATAAATACACACACACACACACACACACACACTGTCTACCACAATAAATTCCAATTGGATTAAAACATGGAACAGAAAAATAAGAGATAAAGAAATTTTAAAGTCTTGAAGAAAATGCTGTTTACTTGATATCTGGTTGGAAAAGCCTTTTCTCATCATAAATGGAAAAGAGGAAACAAAGAAATGATATGTTTAAGCCAAAATGTAAAAGAAAAATTCTGCATTTTAAAACCAGGCGGACATTTCAATATATGGTGTAGGAACTATGGGATGTCTGTACCCAAAGAGGTGAACTTTAACCTCATCATGTGAAAAAGTTAACTCAAAATGTACCGTAGACCTAAATGTAAAACCTAAAACCATACAACTTCTACAAGAAAACACAAGACAACAATCTTTGTGACTTTGCTTTGTCTAGAGATATTTTAGATCCAAAAGCAAAATCACTATTTATAAAAGGAAAATAATGCCTGATAAATCTAAATTGGTCTTCATCAAAATGAAAAACTTCCTCTCTTCAAATGACACTATTACTAAAAAACTAGGAAAAGCTACATATTGGAGAAAATATTTTTAAAGCATTTATCTGAAGAAAGACTTGTAGCTGGAATATAAAGAAGTCTCAGCACTCAATAATTTAAAAAAATTCAATTAAAAATGGGCAAGATATTGGAATAGACATTTCACCAAAGATAGATAGATGGCAAATAAGCACATGAACAGATGCTCAACATCATTAATGATTGGGAAATGCAAATTAACACCACAATGAGATACCAGTACATATATATTAGAATGGCTAACATCGAAAACTCTGATCATCACCCGTGTTGAGAGGGATATGGAGGAGCTAGAACTCTTGTGCCCTGCTGGTGGAAATGTAAAATGGTACCAATGTTTGGACAATTGTGGCATTCTTTTAAAAAGGACTCTTGCCTTGGGGCGCCTGGGTGGCTCAGTGGCTTAAGTGTTAGACGTCGGCTCAGGTCATGGCTCAGGTCATGATCTCACGGTTCATGGGTTCGAGCCCCACGTCAGGTTCTGTGCTGACAGCTCAGGGCCTAGAATGTGCTTCAGATTCTGTGTCTCCCTCTTTCTCTGCCCCTTCCCCACTCATGCTCTTTGTCTCTCAAAAATAAATAAATGTTAAAAAAATAATAAAACAACCCACAAAAGGACTCTTGCCATGTGATCAAACCATCTCACTGCTAGGTATTTATGAGATAAAATGACCTGTAAATGGTAAGACCATACAAAATCTTGTATACAAATGCTCATCCAGGTTTATTTGTCATAGCCAAAATTGGAAATAACCCAAATATCATAAGGTGTTTCATGGATAAACAAAAGGTAATAAAAATTCCTCATTCAGCAATAAAAAATAATGAACTCCTGATATGTGCAACAATATGGATAGTTCCCAAATAATGTGTTTTCATATAGTATGTGTAATATTTAAATCATTCCTCGTGGTTGTTATGCTGCTAATACTTCTCAGATTCAACTTCGTAAGTGAATCAAATCAAAATTCTTCAGTAGGAATCTGTTTTAGGAAACTGTACGGTTTGGAAATGCTCTACTTTTTATCAAGCTCTGTTTTTCTGGTACCAGTCTATGCCTTTGAACTACACTCTCCTTTCTTTTTTTTTTTTTTTAATAAATTTTTTAAAGTTTATTTATTTTGAGAGAGAGAGAAAGCTAGCGAGGAACTGGCAGAGAGAGAGGGAGAGAGAGAGAATCCCAAGCAGGATCCTCGCTGTCAGAAGAGAGCCGGATGCGAGGCTTAATCCCCAAACCATGAGATCAAGATCTGAGCCGAAATCAAGAGTCAGACGATTAACTAACTGAGGGACCCGGGAGCCCCAAGTCCCGTATTATTTTCATTGGTTCCCTTGCAGCATGGCCTCTGGCTAAGATCTGATAAGGGAATTCCTAGATTTCAGCTTCTTGTCGTATGGCAGATTAGATTAACATGAATGCCTTCCTGGTATAAACACCAACAAAACAAAACAAAACAAACCAAAAAAACCGAGATATAATTTAATGAAGATTCTTTCAATGCAGCTGACGCCTAAAATGGAAACTCCCCAGGTGCCAGAAATGCAGAACAGTGTCTTAAGTGGACTGGGAAGAACATAACTCAATTGTCTGCACAGAATGTCAAATAAATAAGCATTTGAGACCCGAGCTGAAACTCAGACATTTTCAAAGATTCAGTGTGTACCACCCACGAGCATCACGGGAGAAGGGCTACTTCAGGAATAGAAAAAGTGAACCCTAAAGTAAGCAGAGAAGTGCGCAAGAAAGTTAAAAAAAAGCCACACAGATGAAAGCAATATATTCATAAAATAATCATTAAAAAAAGGGTCGGAACAGAAAGGAGGAAAACTCGTATGAAGCCTTATTATAAAGCCACAGTGACTAAACCATTGCTGTGCTTATGAAATAAACAAATTGACACCTAGAACAGAATCTTCTGATTCTGAATCTGTCCTGAATCTCTCAGGACGAGAGATATATACGTGTGTGTGTGAGTGTATATCTCTGTGTCTGTGTCTCTCGCTATATCCCTGCCTCTGTGTCCAATCTATGCCTGTACATCATCGATGTCTGTATCTGTTCTTGAAAATATGCATGTGGATGTGTATGTGCTTGCATGTGTGGGTGTGTGTATATACACATGGGAGCACAGTATAGTGCCCTTCTGTGAAGCTGGGATGACAATGTAAGAAATAGTGAACTTATTAATAAATGGTAATCTTTTAAATGGAGGAAAGATTTAAAAGATTAGATCCTTTGGGGCTCCTGGGTAGCTCAGTCGGTTGAGCGTCCGACTTCGGCTCAGGTCACGATCTCACGGTCCGTGAGTTCGAGCCCCGCGTCGGGCTCTGGGCTGATGGCTCAGAGCCTGGAGCCTGCTTCCGATTCTGTGTCTCCCTCTCTCTCTGCCACTCCACCGTTCATGCTCTGTCTTTCTCTGTCCCAAAAATAAATAAGTGTTAAAAATAAAATAAAAAAAAAAAAAGATTAGATCCCGGGGCGCCTGGGTGGCTCAGTTGGTTAAGCATCTGACTCTTGGTTTTGGCTCAGGTCATGATCTCGTGGCTCTTGAGTTGGAGCCCTGCATGGGGCTCTGCACTGGCAGTGTGGAGCCTGCTTGGGATTCTCTCTCTCTCTCTCTCTCTCTCTCTCTCTCTCTGCTCCTCCCCTGCTCACACAGGCATTTTCTCTCTCAAAATAAATAAATATACCCAAATAGAAATATAAATAAATATGTAAATTTAAAAGATCAGATTCCAACCTCACACTATTTTCAAAAATGTATCACGGATGGGTAAGTACTTTATGAAAAATAAAGCTAAAACTTTTAGAAGAAAATACAAGGGAATATACTATTGACATGGAGTTCAAGTATTTTCTGAAGTGACAATGGGAAAGGACATGCTACACAATTGATCTGTTACACACAAGACACCATCAAACACTAGTTCAAAGACCAAAATAAACAAGCTGTGTCATCGTTAAAAAATTGGCATCCATAAGCTATGAAGAATACCTTCAAGTAAAAAAATATATATAAGACTTAAAAATAAGTAGGTATAGAAAGAAAATTTACTGACAAGAGTAGATTGAGAAAAGATGGGCGGTGTGATTTAGTGGAAACGACAAAGCTGTGGATTCAGTCCTTCTTGCACTTAAATGCCATATTAACTGTGTCATTTCTCTGAGACACAGAATGGGATGTCTAAGCCTGAATTATTACCTTATTGGATTGGGAGTAGAATTATCATCATAATGGTATTTTATTCATTCAACAAACACTTACATGGTGCTTACCATGTAGCAGGACAGAAGGACTCTTGTTTCCCTGTATTTCACAAATGAAGAAACTGAGGTACAAGGAAGCTAAGGAACTTGTCCAAAGTCTTACAACTAGGAACTGTCAGGGAGGCCGGGGGGAGCCCCCAGTCGGTTAAGCGTCCGACTTCGGTTCAGGTCATGCCTTCACGGTTTGTGGGCTCGAGCCCAACCTCGGGCTGACAGCTCGGAGCCCGGAGCCTGCTTCAGATTCTGTGTCTCCCTCTCTCTCTACGCTTCCCCTACTCCTGCTCTCCCTCTCAAAAGAAAATAAGCAAAAAAAGAGAAATGTTTAAAAACGACTGGTAACTGTCAGGATTAGGACTCAAACCCAAGGCTGACGCAGGCTTCAGAGACTGTACTCCTTACATACCCTCTCTCAATTAAAAGAAAGTAGGTATATGTACGTTTGTGTGTGTGTGCACACATACATACACACACACGTATATATATGTATATATACATATATGTATATGTGTATATATACATATATGTATGTACGTGTATATACGCATATACATATATATGTATATGTGTATATATACATATATGTATATATACGTGTATATACGTGTATACGTATATACATATATATGTATATGTGTATATATACATATATACGTATATATACGTGTATATACGTGTATACGTATATACATATATGTATATGTGTATATATATACGTACATATGTATATATACGTATATATATACGTATACATATGTATACGTATATATATACGTATATATGTATATATACGTATATATATACATATATATACGTGCGTGTGTATGTATGTATGTGTGCACACACACACACACCTATGTCTATAATGGCAAGATTAGTGTGGATCCGTGGAATAGGTAGGATTTTTTTAAGTTAGAAGATTTGAGTATTGGCCTTTTGACAATGCAGTGTATTTTTTTTTTATTTTTTTTTTAACGTTTTTATTTTTATTTTTGAGACAGAGAGAGACAGAGCATGAACGGGGGAGGGGCAGAGAGAGAGGCAGACACAGAATCGGAAGCAGGCTCCAGGCTCTGAGCCATCAGCCCAGAGCCCGACGCGGGGCTCGAACTCATGGACCGTGAGATCGTGACCTGAGCCGAAGTCGGACGCTTACCGACTGAGCCACCCAGGCGCCCCTGCAGTGTATTTTTAATTTGTAAGATGTCTGAAAGTAGTTTTGGGGTTTTGCTCTTGAAGCCTAAAATGATTCAGTCAAAACATATATTAAAAAATTGTCTGGAAAATATTGTTACCAATCATTAAGAGTTCAGTCCTTAAGAGCCGAGTTTTGTTTGTTTTTGTTTTTGTTTTTCTGAAGGAAGGAAGTTGCCAATTTACCTCATTAATTAAATTGGAAAAATTCTCGTGCTTCAAACCATAACCAGAGAGCATACTTTTGAGGCTTTTTCTTTTCAACTTATAAATGCACCAGTGTAGACAAAAATGCTCCTGTACACTAAGTGGTACACAGAAATGCTAGTTTGGGGGCATCTGGGTGGCTCAGTTGACTTAGCGACCGGCTCTTGATTTCGGCTCAGGTCATGGTCCGTGGTTTGTGGGATCGGTCCCTACTTCCTGCTCTCTGATCATAGCATGGAGCCTGCTTGGGATTCTCTATCTCCCTCTCTCTCTCTGTGCTTCTCCCCCACCCACAAGTGCTCTCTCTCTTTCTCTTTCTCAAATAAACTAAAAAAAAAAAAAAAAAAAAAGAAATGCCAGTTTGTGGTGGAGAAGAATTGACTGTCTCGCTCTGCCTTTCTCCCACCCAAGATTCGTGCCATCTCTTTGGCCCACCCCTTCAGACCACAAATGTCCTAGGACGCCTAAATTCCCGTCTTCCATCTTCCTCAACCTGGGAAAAAATTTGGGGTCTTCGTTTAGACTTTAAATATAACATTTATACCAATCGTTAAAGCTCACAGATATTTATTGTTTTTTAATTTTTTTTAACGTTTATTTATTTTTGAGACAGAGAGAGACAGAGCATGAACAGGGGAGGGTCAGAGAGAGAGGGAGACACGGAATCTGAAAGAGGCTCCAGGCTCTGAGCGGTCAGCACAGAGCCCGACGCGGGGCTCGAACTCACGGACCGCAAGATCATGGCCTGAGCCGAAGTCGGCCGCTTAACCCACTGAGCCACCCAGGCGCCCCAAAGCTCACAGATATTTAAATGTTAACAGCATTGACTTTAATCTGTGGGATAATTTTTTTTTTTTTTTTAATTCTCCTTATCGAAGGAATAATAGGCAATACTGAGCTTCTGGAGTCTAACCATGGGCCTACTCTGAACTCTGACCTCGTACAGAAATACGGATTGCACAGAGTGTGTGCGTGTCTGCAATGATGCCTTTGGAAAGGAGAGAAAATGCCTGGGCCGGCCTCTTTCTCTGATGTAAACCTAATCTCTCTCCTTTTGCCTAAGATGGCTGGATGCCAGGGATTTGGTGCACATGTTCCTGAGGTCACACATCTCTTGCGTTTCTGTATCCTCTCAGCTTCAAGATGAGGCTCTTGCTCGGGTTCGGGCCACTCTGGGAAGGAACAGTAGTGAGTTATCACTACTTCTCCCTGCTCCCAGGAGGAATGGGGTGGAAAGCTGCTGACAGCAAGGCTGGCCGGAGATGCCGGGCGCTTCGGTGTGAGAGGACAAACCAGATCTCTATTGACAGCTCTCTCTGTGAGCAGCTTTCACTCTTCCTAATGACCTTGCAGGGCCACAGCGACTGCACCTACCGTGCCTCCACTGTGTCGGCCTCACGGTTCGGGGAGTGCTCTTTGTCTATACCGGCAAGCAGCCTGTGGACAATCGTTTTTATGTCATTTCGCCCCTCCCCTCTCCCGTGTGTGAGCAAGTGGAGAGAAAGGAAGTGACACAGCACAGTTGTTAAGAAGATGTGTGCTGAGTCAGAAAGATCTGGGTTTCCATATCTTTCCATCTCTTCTTGTGTGACGTTAGAACGCCGTTCAAGCCAGCCCTAGTTTTCTCGTCTGTGCAATAAAGATAATAGTAACCACTTCCCCAGTGTTCTTGGGAGAATTAATTGAGACGGTGTATATTAAGTGCCTGGTTCATAGTAAGCACACAATAATAATAGATGCCCTGAGTAGATAATCATGAGTTTCCTTCCCGTGATAACATAAAGCACTCAACCCCCCCCCCCCGTTCCTCTAATTACGTATTCTGACATTTTTAAAATAGAATGCATTAAACTATGAACTCATTTGAACCACCATGTGATTGAAAAGGTAACTGGTCATCATCAGGGAACCAGAAGTTGCTAAATGCATAGAGTTTGTAAAATGTAAATGGAGCGATTTCGTGAAATCTCTGGAGGAGACTGAGGAAGTGGCGGGCACTCGAGGACAGGACAGGTTTTATCCGTGCAAAGCCAATCAAACTCTTTAAGTCACTTTTAGCATTAGGATCTGTAATGATTCACGTTTTCCGGACAACTGATATTTATTGTACCTCCTGCCTTTTTTATCCCCACCCCACAAAAGGTGAGATTCACAAGGGAAGAAATGTTCATTGGGAAGAAATCAACAGAGAAAACCGAGGCTCTGAATACATCGCCAATTGGATAGACCAGTTACTTACATTCACAGATACAGAGTCTCGTGGTTAGAGGGAATCCATTATTCATGGGTTCTTTATCGGAACAAACTTTTGGCCGTGCGATTTTCCCTCTTAACTGCCCAAACGAACTATCGTTCCACCTTTCCTCCCTAGAAATCCCAGTGCGAAAGGAAGGAGTAGAAGGGACAGGTAAAGGTGAAGTCGCCGTTCAACTAACATTTTTGTTGTGAAAGCAAAAAGAGCAGGGATTTCTGTAGCTTGTTTGAAAAGCTGGGACTTTCAGCCCTCTGCCAACAACCACAGCTGGAACTGACAAGGTCTGACATCTCCCCTGCTTTTCCTGCTCCCTTTTTCTATGAAAATACTGTAGACACTGGATCAGGAAAGACAGCGGAGCCTTAAAATAATCAGTCTTTCAATTTGCCCCGTGTTAGTTTCCATAGGAAACAAAAGTGGGAACTGTAGCCAGCAGCAAGCAACTGTCTTGTTAGAACCCTCCCTTGTCGACTCAGCTGTGGCTGTTGGCTGAAATCTGAAAGTGGCATTTTTCAAAAGGCCCTTTGGCTTCCGAGTCTATGGAGTTTTCACTTTGGAAAGCAATAAAAACGAATGGAAAGAAGTGAAAATGACTTCCAACACCAAGTTTTCATATACCTTAGGATACTATTTCTCATGCAAAGAACTTTTCATTTCTCTGCCTCGTAGTTTATGTATGAGAACTGAAACGCATTTTATAAAAGCGAAAAGATACATCAAAAATGAAACGGTGCCTCTTTGGAAGGTTAAATCCTAGATCTTGGATGTGTGCTACCTTAACCGTAAACCTTATCGTGTGAAATTGCTTACATAAACATTCCCTTTAGGGAGGTAGCTCAGTTTCCATTGGAACACCATCCTCGGTTGCTTCATATTTTACAAACACATTCCAAGTTACAGATGCTGGACAGATTGCCACAGAAGAAAAGTAGAGAGGATTTATTAGAAAACACAGCCAGCCGCGGAATTAAAATTGTTTTTAAAAATACCTTCGCTTGGGAAAGAATATGACTCAAAAACTTTCCAATTGAACAGGACCTCCAGTTCTAATTCTTATACGTAAGTTTACAATAAAGAAGCCTCAAAGCCATCATCATCTGGTGGAGTGATGATTTTACGGGGGAGGAAGCGTTTCACAAACACTGCTGTGAATTACAGTTCAGCGGAGTAGTAATTCTTCGATAAAAGTTTTATGACAAGTCTGCGAGGTTTGCAAAATATCACACAAAGGTAGCTCCAAGTGATGTGTGATGGCTTCTCTGCTGTGGTCACCAAATTTATACGTTCCCTCAAGAGGGGAAAAATCCAACTGTATTGTAAGAGGCAGAGAGAGTGGAAAGGACACAAGGAGGGAAAGATTTACTGTATACACTGACACCATGTGAGTGGAGAGCAGTGTATCCGAAAGCCCCTTAAACCAAGGAGTAATCCACTAAAACCACCTGAATACATTATGTAATACATCTGTGAAAGCTCTGTGCTTTTTACTCTCTCTCTGCTTTTTCACCTCCAACATCAACAACAAGAACCACGGCGCAAGGGCAAGGCTCTGATTCTGTTGCTAAGCTCCACGTCAAAGCACGCCGTAATTTTCACGTGTAACCTTTTTCTTCAACTTTTGAATATTTACACCTAAAAAATAATGCTCTTTAAACTTATTTCCCACTCCTATCACCTGGGGGCATTAGTGTTCACATAGCTTGCGCTTTTTTTTTTTTTTTTCCTTAATCAAAGAAGAGAATATGTTTTTATAGCTATTTATAGATTTCTCTATTTGATGTAAAAAATTTCAGGCAGTTTTGTTTTGTTTTGTTTTGTTTTTTTAATAGCAAGGCCTGATGTGGAGCAAAACTAAATATCGGGATTGGCATGTGAGAAAGATCCTGCAAACTGGAAGTCAGAGATTGAGAAAGAACAAGACAATTCTGAAGGAAAATTTCTCTGCTTAAATACATCAGGAGTCCGGGGTTCCTTTCGAGTGGTGCTAAACAATTTGTGCGTAAGTAGGATTGCAATAATGGAAACACTGTTCAGCTTGCCTACTCTTCCTTCATAACTCATTAATGCCTGTGCTATGGGTTCTTTATGGGGCATCCATTAAGAGGGTAGAATAATAATAGTTTAATCCCCCTACACCCAATTATATATCCCCCTGAACCAGTGTCTACCTCCCTTTCTCTCTCTCCCTGTGAATTATGTCTAATAAAATAGAATATGCTAACAGAGAGGATTAAAAAGACAACAAACCTCTCTCTTCCCAACGTTAAAAATTACAAATAGGAACTGTAATGCAACAAAAATAGCCCGAGTGGGCCAAGGTGGATAATGATGTAGAGAGGGGATACCAGCCCCTCAGCCCATCTCTTATCATTAATAATAACGCCACACCCGACAAAAGAAAAGAGACTGCCCACCAGAACAAAACTCCACAAACACCCAAGACTTTATTAAACAACCCATTTTAGAACTTAAATCATTAGGCTGCATCTGCATGGGTTCTTCACAAGGGCTGTCTGCGAGAAATAATGGATTGTCTGCAAACTTTTATCTTGGCTATTGCCTCTAGAGTTGTGCTATTTAATTATTAAAATGTGGTATTAATGAAACATGCAATCCTGGAAAGGAAACCACTTTTATCATTGCACATGAAAGGCAAAAATTTAATATACTGAGGACACTGTATACACATTACAAATATATTTGCATCCACCTTCCAAATAGCGTGCACCCCCGTCTCCCCCCTCCCCTCCTTTACAGCTGCTCAATCTGCAAGAATGTGCAGAAGTAATTTATCTGAAATGGCCACTATTGTTCTTGATTCTGATTTGATTCCAAAAAAGCCAAATAATAGAAACCATTCTGAACATCTATTTTGTGCACCTGTTGTGCGGCATTATGATACTCCGTGATTTTCATTTACGTCACATCTCTTGACATGCCTTTGATACACCATGCTGCTTTGCTCAACAAAAATCCAGGATGCTGGAAACCAATGCCATCCCATTTTATTAACAAAATGACAACGGTACATGCTACTGCCTGGGAGCTCTGGAAGGAAACAGGGGCACATCAACCTCGCCACTAGCCATTTAACTAACGTTAAGAAGACTTAAAATAGCTGAGCAGGCTGGGTGGGGGGGGGGGGACGCAATATACAAGATATTAATATCGCTAATGATGTTGCTACTTAGGCAAAACAATAGGACCTCGGTAGTTTCATTTTTTTTCCCCTTGTTGCTTTGGTTTTTGAATGCAATGCCAGTAGAGAATCTGAATAGTTTTTCAGCTCCACTCTATGTGTGGGCTGGTTTCTTTGTTGATCAACTCAAGAAGGCATGGGATCCTGCATTTGCTGCCTTTCAAGTCCACAGCATCGTCTTTATTAACATTTCAATATTACGGCTCCAACCCTTTCAAATACTTCCTTAGTGGCTTCTTACCTTGGCTTCTCTGGGCAATGGCACCGCGATTGTATGGAGACTTACAGTGACCAAAAAGGGTTGGTTGTGATACTCTGTGGCTAAGGGGGCCATAAACTTCACGTAGTACTGACAGACACAGGATCTTGAAGTAATGAAATACCCAAGCTGCCTTGGCTGTCTTCTATCAGCACGCTCTCGCATGCTGAGTATAATTGTGCACATGCTTATACTGCCCACGTACGTAAGTACGACCGTCTTTACTTACGTCAAATAACCATAAAGCCAAGATCTGACTGCTCCCTGCTAAGGTGACAGTGTCGGGAACTTTGGTGTGCTTCGTAGGCGGTATTGGTGAATCGTAGAAAGTGGCTCCATTCAAAAATCGGAAGATGGAAACTGTCTGACTCACAGAATCCCAGCATGGAAAGGGACCTCTAGGGTCCAATCCGGCGCTCCCCTAATGGAGGAATCAATCCGTCCTCAACATCTTTGACAGATGGTCTTCCAGGTTCGGTGTGAACTTTCCCTTGAAGGGCAAATTCTGCTTAACAAAGCAGTCCGCTCTATTTGTAAACGGCCCTAATCGTTGGGTGGTTTTCTTGACGTGGCGTTGAGACGGCGGCCTTTCCAAGCAGGACTGGATAATGTGCAGAAGCGTTAATGCCAGCCAGGGCCCCCTTCGTGCGTGTGGGACCTGTGTGGTCACGTGCCATCCCCTGGTTGGTTTCATGCTCTGCTGTCATTGTCTTGAAATCCTTACTCATTTCTCACAAGGGGTCCCGACCGTTTCATGTTGTAGCGGGCTCCACAAACTACAGAGTGGATCTTGCCAATTGTAATTGGAGATGAGTGACCAACAGGAACTCTTTTGTAGCATGCTTTTGTGGGCTTCCAATGCTATATTATTTTGTTACCCCCTCCCCCTCCCCCCGTCATCTATCTATCTATACGTCTTGTCAACAGAATTACATAATATTCCTTGGACTTCCTTGCAAACCAGTTTTTTTTAATTTTTTTTTCAACGTTTATTTATTTTGGGGACAGAGAGAGACAGAGCATGAACGGGGGAGGGGCAGAGAGAGAGGGAGACACAGAATCGGAAACAGGCTCCAGGCTCTGAGCCATCAGCCCAGAGCCTGACGCGGGGCTCGAACTCACGGACCGCGAGATCGTGACCTGGCTGAAGTCGAACGCTTAACTGACTGCGCCACCCAGGCGCCCCAACAAACCAGTTTTTAATTCATGGATTGCCCCCCCTCCCCCATTGCCCAGTGCCATCATGCCACTTAATTCAGTGGGGTTCCAGGAAGGGTAGGAATACAAACTCGACGAAAGAACAGTCTCTGAACTTCAGCATTATTAAGCTTCTCTGTCCTTTGCTTTTGAAATACTAACCCAAATCCTCCCTGTCAATCAGAGGAGAAGTACGTGTTTTGGCTAAGTGAGGCAGGGTCTAAGCTAACCAGTAGCATCCGCGGAACACTTGGTTTGAATGCTGATTCGTGCTTCTTACTGATGCTATGACTTTGGAAATGACACTTACCTCGGCTGTCTCCCTTTCCCCCCCTTGGGCCTGGCTGCCCCCCAGGGCTGCAGCAAAGCTTGCCAAGTAGTGCTGAGTGAGCCTGGGGATTTTCTGAACTCGGGTGCAGAGTCTCCCTGGGGGCCAGCCTAGCGCTATGTTTCTCCCATCCCATCCTGCTACAGAGACCCCAGACGGACATCTCAGGACCTCCATCAGACCATATGCTCACGGTGAATGCAGGCCTGGTGTGTTTTTCGTCTTGTTTTTGCCCGCTGTTCTTTAGGTACCCTGTATCATCTTGGTCACGTGGAAGAACTTTTCTGTGAAAAGTTTTCAAGGAAGAACGAAACTACTAGAACCTTTCTAGGTAGTGGGAATTGAGCCCAAGTGATTATCAGAAGGTATTCTGGGGGAGTCATTTAAAGCATTAGGGTTAAAGTAGGGAGAATGATCCAAGAGCGAGAGAGGAGAGAGAGAGAAAGAAAGCACAACCCCAATCCTGCCCCCGCCAGGACTGTCTGTCTAGTGGGGCAGTGGGGACCACATGTGAAGAGGTGGGAGAAGCCAGAACACCAAGAGACTGGGAATCTGAAAAATAGAATCTAGGGGCGCCTGGGTGGCGCAGTCGGTTAAGCATCCGACTTCAACCAGGTCACGATCTCGCGGTCCGTGAGTTCGAGCCCCGCGTCGGGCTCTGGGCTGATGGCTCGGAGCCTGGAGCCTGTTTCCGATTCTGTGTCTCCCTCTCTCTCTGCCCCTCCCCCGTTCATGCTCTGTCTCTCTCTGTCACAAAAATAAATAAAAAAGTTGAAAAAAAAATTAAAAAAAAAATAGAATCTAAAAACTGAACTGGTCGATAAAACAAAGAGTCTTGGGGTATCTTTAATCTCTATTCCCAAGAAGGGCGCATAGTTTTTATGAGATATAAATACCCCACTCTCATTTGAAAGCCTACTTCAGCAGATACGAAAATGCATTAAGTGGTCACGATTTGTTAAAGTCTACCCTTATGGCCATGTTTATTATCGTATGTGAGTTTTATCACAACTCTACTATTTTTTTCCTACCAGTTGGTGAAATAAAATTCAGTTGTAATTAAATTAAAAAAAAATTTTTGGCAATAAAAACTGAACATCTCTTAGAAGACAAAATGAAATAATGTGCAGGAAAGTGCTGCAAAAAGATATTTCCGCATAAAGTATTATCACCCTAAAAGTAAATTGCAATGTTTGGATCTAAGAAACAGAAAAACGATACCCTTAGTTGAGCATAAGAAGTGAGTATTTGGAGATTTCCATATTGCATACTGTTTTGAAGGTACATTTGAATGACTTTGAAATCTTTTCAGAAGAGTGGCTTTTTTGTAGTGAAACATTTTGGTGTTTATTTCAGATGAATAATCAGTCAACTGCACCCAGACTCTGGGTGTTCCCTGCAGCCTAGTGGTTAGGACGCATTTGCCAATTGTTCAAGAACCTTGAGCTCACAACAGAGGACCTGGGTTATTTCCAAATACCATTCCCCTTAAAGAAAAGTCATGCAAGTCTGTTTCAAGCCGAAAGTTGAAGCAGTAGGTTGCACGTAGGTGTTTGAATTCTGAAACATACATTTCGTTGTGTACAATCACAAGTTCCTGAAGAAATTTTTTTCCCACAAGGGGAAAAAAAAAAGATAACTTTTAGGGGGAAAATGTTCATTTTATGTGTGAGACCAGTTGGTAGGAGTGAGATATTTTTATTGATTTAAACGACAGCAACTTTGTTTTTTAGTTTTTTTTTTTTAATTAAAAATTTTTTTTTAACGTTTATTCATTTTTGAGAGACAGAGAGAGGCAGGGGATGAGCGAGGAAGGGGCAGAGAGAGAGAGAGACACCGAATCGGAAGCAGGCTCTAGGTGCTGAACTGTCAGCTCAGAGCCCGACGTGGGGCTGGAACTCACAGACTGCGAGCTCATGACCTGAGCCCAGGCCGGACGCTCACCAACCGAGACACCCAGGCTCCCCAAAATGACAGTGACTTTGTAATCAAATAAAACCTTAAACTTAGAAAGACAGAAAGAATTTGCCACAAGGAAGAAATGGGAGATTAGAACTGCACATGTGATATGGAAGGTACACATGCAGATATGGAAGGTATACATTGCTTCTTGCCCAGCACTTATCAGAAGGGGACTTTGAACCTTGCGTTACACTTAAATTCTCTTGTTCCAATTACCTTCTCTGAACCTCAAGAGTTACCTTTGTGGCCATTGTCTACTAGAAAGGTAAGAGGAACCAGGAAGGAAGCTTAAGTCTGTTGACGTTCTGGTTGGTTTTACAGAGCAGAGGAGGCTGGATGTATTTAAAATAGAGTTTCAGGGGCGCCTGGGTGGCGCAGTCGGTTGAGCGTCCGACTTCAGCCAGGTCACGATCTCGCGGTCCGGGAGTTCAAGCCCCGCGTCAGGCTCTGGGCTGATGGCTCAGAGCCTGGAGCCTGTTTCCGATTCTGTGTCTCCCTCTCTCTCTGCCCCTCCCCCGTTCATGCTCTGTCTCTCTCTGTCCCAAAAATAAATAAAAACGTTGGAAAAAAAATTAAAAAAAAATAAAATAAAATAGAGTTTCAGTGTACAGGCTTTCTCTGCCCCCACCTTCCCGTGGCATTCAGCCTCCTCTGTCACCTCCAGCAGGGAGAGGACGTTCAGTGCTGGATGACTTTATTGTGTCATTCATGTCTCTGGCTTCCACTGCCCATTACATTCAGCAACTCATATAGAGACACACTCTTTCTCATGCCTCACTTCTGTTTTGAAGGCTTTTGGAAAAGCCTGGACGTGTCTATGTCAGCCAGAACAGAGAGATATTCTGAGCAAAAAGAAACGATTCTAAAACCACGTGGATATATTTTTAAAAATTGTATTATGACTGACAGAAAGAACCCCGATCGAAGAGCGTGAGGTAAGACTTCATTAAAATCAGAAGATACGACTGCATTGTCTCTAATATATTCATTTCCAGAAATGTTCCCATTAAGTAAAAGAGCCTCTTCTGAAGTAGACTCCCGGGTACCACAACGGGCTCCAAGGGAACAAGAGGGAATGCCCATTTTCCTCATGTAATCCCTCTTCCCTACCTTCACCTGGACTATGGGACAATGTTCATCAATTGCTACTCTGATCTGTTCTCTCTCGAGCTGAGGTTCTCTTTCTCACTTTCCCTTCCTTCAATTTCTTTATCTTCCTACAATGACAGACCATGTCTGCCCACAAATGTCACGATAGCCACGTTCTCAAAGTGTCACTGGCCTGCTTGATCCAATTTCTACTCCAGGGAAAAGCAGAGTACCACACGACACAAGACGCTGCGTCTGTGAATCTCAGAAAGCTGTGAACTTCCCAGGTGGGAAACGTGTACCTTTGGGAAGGTCTTTGTTGCCAACAGATCTGTCTTTTTCGGGGGTGTCTGTGGAAGTGTAGAAAGACTGTTCCAGATGAAAAGCAGAAGTATTTTTAAATGATTCCCCCGATCACTTGGGCTTGGTGGGCCTGTGTGGGACAGACTGGGGTCATTTTTCTTCCCTTCTCTCCCCAGGTCGTGGGGAAGCTTGAGCCTATAAAGGCAACCAAGGTGAACTCGCTCATTCCACACAACGGGGTAGATCATTCACCACGGGGTGTTCTTGATAGTGCTCTGTCCACTCTAATTTTAAGTATCTAAGCAATGGGAGTCCCACCACCTCCCTCGGAAGATTACCCTACAGTCTAATAGGCTTCGACATTAAGAAGATTTTCAATTGGTAATTGGTAATCAACCTAAATTTCCCTTTTCTTAATTTCATCCCATTACCCCAAACCCTGTCCTCTTGTTCCACCTAGCTCCTCACCTTCATTAGTGTTTACACTCCCCAAATAGTAATAGATAGCTGGCAACGCGCGCACACACACACACACACACACACACACACACACACCAGAAATGACCACAGAAAACTAACCCGCTCTCAGTCATCACTTGGCTAGACCACAGATAGTTACTTCTCCTTGAAAAATATGTCTGTTCCCTCATACACTGTTCTCCTCAAAGGCATTCTGTAATATTAAAAGGTTCAAGTATTTTTTTTTAATAATCCAAAAACATCTATAAGTGTAAACCACAGCAGTCTGTAATGGACTAGAGGGGAATGAAGGCATTCTTAACGTGGGCGGGCGATAATGGTATAGCTACATTCACCTTCTTTTGCCCTTGGCACAGACGGAGCAAACCATTAAAACAATTGGTGGAAGGCTTTTCCCCCAAAGTTGTCTATTTCTATACTAGTTTTATATCATCCTTGCCTGTTATGGATTGAACGAGTGTTTTTCCTGCTGTACAAAAACGTTCCTTGACAATATATTTTCTACCAATAATCATTATTTTAATAAAACCAGTGACATTAATATGAATAATTTGTGTTATTACGGAGGGTCATAAAATATTACAAGATAGGACTTATGGGAAAACCAAGCCCTAACTTAGGTCTCATTCATAACACGACCTGTTCTTTTTTATTTTTAGACTGCTTTACCAATTTGATTTACTGGCGACAGGAAAAGACTCTGTTTCAGCAGCGAACTTTCAAAATAATATACGTTTTAGAAATCAAGTTTTCGATTCATTTTCCTCCAATGTTGCAAAACTCCCTCCCTGGTCTCTGTTTAGGAAATAATTAGATCCCTGTAGTAGTGGCTGGGGTCTGCCTCTATCCTTCAATACTGTGATCCTGCTTGATTCTTCTCACTTTTATCTTGAATTTTAAGCCGGTTTTCTGCGTATATTCATAGTAACTGACACAAGTCTTACACGAAGAAACAAGCCAACGGAACAGAAGAAATATAACATAACTTTTGGAAAGTTATTCTGTGGACCATACCCTGGAACACTTGATTCGGTAAGGGCATCTTCATGCTACCAGCTACTGGCATTGCTGAAGACATTTATGTGCCTTTCTGGAAAATTTCTGGCAGATATCACGAACGTTTGTATCCGTTGCCAGATTCAGCATGTGGACCCAAGTCCCAGACTGAGTCTTCACCGTCTCTATACTTCCTTCCTTAGGCTGCATGGTCCAATGTCTAGGGCGTGCCACTGATTTCTAAGAATTTCTTGTTCATGTATTTGTTGGCGGCGTGTAAGTTGAAACCAACAAAAGGGAAGGCCAGAAAACTTAGAGTGGAAGGGAGGAAATCCACTAAGATAACACGGTGGCATTGCAAGGCATTAAACATAAAGAAAGAGCTGACTAATCAGGGCCACGGAAGGAAAAGAAGGGTGGCCAGTTTCTAGGTCTTCTGAAATGTGGCGTAAAATTGACGGGTCTTCGGTCCTGTTGACGTTAATGTCACTCAGTGCCAACGGCGCCCGGCAGGTGGGATTCTCTGTTTTCAATTTCAAATGGTGGGGAGAGCGAATCTGGCTTTGTTTGGGCCCCTGTTGAGATGAACCTACGAACTAGGGCGGGGACTTGGTCTCCAGACATTTGCAGCTAGAGCCCTTGTGCCTAAAGGGCCACAAGCTAGAGTCCTTGTGCCTCCGAGATCCATCCCAGAGCTGGAGAAACCGGGGTGAAAAATCCATACATAAAAGGAGTCTCACCTTCTGGAGTTAAAGTTATATTGCATGGCAGGTACTGAAGATTAATTTGACACATTGCTATCAGTATTTGTTCAACATTACATCCCCCTCTTTTTCTGAGATTGGCATATGAAGTTTCTAACATTCCTTGGCTTATTGGTAGTAGGCATGTGTGAGAAAATCTAGGATCTTTCAAGCGTCGCTGGTTGCAAAATGGTAGTCCCAATACAACTTGTAGATAAGCAAAAACATAATTTATTTTCTTTATTTTGGCGGCGACTCATCTTGGCCTCTTCCTGAGCCCTCAATCAGCAGTGAGTGCGGGTAGGGGAGAGAAATTAATTAAATGTCCAATCAAGTTTGGAGCTGTCAGGCCTGATCATTTAAGCCGTCTTTCTTAATTGATGTTCATTCTTCCATTTGGATAAAAGGCCCACTCTCTTATGTATTTGCCCCCTTCCCCGTTTCTTCCCCTAAGATGACATTTTGCTGTGTGGGGAAAGGTGGGTGCGATTTATGAATTCTGCCGGCCCTGGGAATAAAGTAGGAATTCTCAGATTCACATGGTAGCTTTGTATTCTCTTCTGGCCCTTTCCTTGCTGACTCCACTGTCTGTCTAGTCTCTAGAGGCCTGCTTGCGTTTCTGGAAGCAGTCGGGAGCTGGTGAACTCATGATCCTTTATTTTGGCTGGGATAGAATGATAGGGGAAGGGCATGTAACTGTTCCCAGCCCTATGAACTCAGCTCGGCCCTCTGTGTCTATAGAACCACTTTCCTGCCGACTGTTCCATCCAGCTCAGGGGCCAGTGGTCACTCCTAGTCACTCCCTGTGGGGCTGCTTGCCCTGTGACAACAGGTCCACCCCTTACATAACCGGGGATAGCTAGGGAAGCTCATGGGCCCTCCCTCTGTCTTATCACGTGACTAGGGCAACGGTCATTTTGGTGTAGGCTTTATAAGAAACATTATGCCCATTCCACGAGTTTTTGAGGACAAACATCGTATGGAAAGCATCTAGAGCTGTACCTTTAGAACGCAGGTCTTGTTTGTTCTGGACATTCAACTTTTCTGTACACTTTCAAAGATCAAAATATTGAGGTCTAAGATTATTTCCATGGGCATGAAAGTCACAGTTTCCAGAGATTTTCTGACTGTACAACTTTTCATTTCATAGGCCAAATAGAAGCCTTCTCTTCAACAGTAAATTTAGATTTCAAATTGTTCACGGACTAACTTCCTTGACTCCCTCCTGTAATCTGCTACTCTGTGGGGATTTTCTGAGGCTGCCTAAGTCTTAACAGAAAATCCAAATGTTCATAGTTCTTGGTAGACTTTTTGGATCTATAATGGCCTTTCTTATTATCACACACATCTAAATAGCAGAGTATTTTTTCAGATGAAGATTGGTATTGTCAATGGCTTCTCTATTGAAAGTAACTTTTTTTTTTTTTATAAAAACAACATAAACCGTTTTATTCAAATCTAGTGTCATGCTTTGAGAACTAACTCCAGAGATATATTTTCAGGGGTATCTCCCCAGTGCCCAGTGTCTGGATTCCAGCTTGCATTCTCTTTGTTGTTTCTGGTTTTCGATTACTACACCTACAGGAATGTAAAATAAACTTTCCTTACTGGGAAAGTTACAGAGTATACATAAATTGGATCTCTTTCTTTATTCTCATTAGGACCTTTTCAGAGAATGCCATGGATTTTCCTTCCCCTGCCACTTGCAATGTTTCTCTAGCTAGATCTTAGAACTGCTGGATCCTTAGCATTTGGGGTTCTACTTAGACCTACTTGAGCGGGTCAGGTAATTTATTTCTTTTGGATAAGCATGCATGTGTCTTCAGAGGATTCACACACTTAGGAAGACTGGGGGCCCCAGGTGGAGAACGTGTGGCTTTTTTTTTTAATTTTTTTTATTTTTAAAAATTTTTTTTTTCAACGTTTTTATTTATTTTTTTTGGGACAGAGAGAGACAGAGCATGAACGGGGGAGGGGCAGAGAGAGAGGGAGACACAGAATCGGAAACAGGCTCCAGGCTCCGAGCCATCAGCCCAGAGCCCGACGCGGGGCTCGAACTCACGGACCGCGAGATCGTGACCTGGCTGAAGCCGGACGCTTAACTGACTGCGCCACCCAGGCGCCCCGAACCTGTGGCTTTCAAATATCTTTCTTTCATGTGTGATGACCTCTAGCTGGTGCAGGGGCAGGATCCAACCAGTGAAAGGGCCTCCTGTTCTCCTTCTGGGCTCAACCAGGGCCATTCACTCACCCATTCACCTTCTTCTCAAGAAAGATTCCTGGAGTGTCCACCGTTTCCCAAGAGTTACGAGGGATCGAGAGAACACAGAAATCTATCTTTGGCCACAATGCACACTGAGCCCCAGCCAGTGTTCTTTTTCTTACTGGTAGAGGGATGCAGATAATGAAATATGGAAGGTCAGATTATGGTCACCACGAACATTAGCAAATGGAATTTAGTATAAACTGAATTCCCATGCCAAGTACCCCCATTACAGTCATTATCTTCAATATTTTAACCACATTATTTTATTAAGTGCTTGCAGACACACTGAGCTATCGCATTTACGGAGCACACGTACTACAACATGGAGGACAGCCGGCTTGGCCGACATCAAAGACAGAGAGGCATAGACTGATGTAAGGCGAACATTCGTTCTTCACTGAGGTCATTCCCAAACAAACAACATGATATAGCATTTGTGTCCTGCAGATGAAATCGAAGATGATCACATGAATTACTAGAAGTATCATCTGGCTCAAAGCGAACTTTTGGTATATATTACAGGTATATGATAAGTCAAACTGTGGCGTAGAATCTTGTCTGCTAGGTATAGTTCTCGACTTTTACCTTCAAAATCAGCTTTGTGACTCTTCTTTTTTTAAAAATGTTGGTTTATTTATTTTGAGTGAGAGAGAGAGAGTGTGCACCAGCGGGAGAGAGACAGAGAGAGAGGAACAGAGAGAATCCCAAGCAGGCTCCGCGTTACCAGCACAGAGCCCGACATGGGGCTTGATCTCACAAACTATGAGAATGTGACCTGAGCCAAAATCAAGAGTCGGGTGCTTAAATGACTGAGCCACCCAGGCGCCACATGACTTTTTTCTTCTCTTTTCTTTTCTTTCTTTCTTTCTTTCTTTCTTTCTTTCTTTCTTTCTTTTTATTTGTTTTTGAGAGAGAGAGGGAGAAAGAGCGTGCGCAGGGGTGGGGCAGAGAGAGGGAGACACAGGATCCAAAGCAGACTCCAGGCTCTGAGCTGTCAGCACAGAGCCTGACGTGGGGCTCGAACTCATGAAAAGTGAGATCTTGACCTGAGCTGGAGTCAGATGCTCAACTGACTGAGCCACCCAGACACCCCCACATGACTCTCCTTAAGAGCATAATTGCTTCAGTCTCCCTCTCTCTTTCTTTCTGGATGTGTGTGTGTGTGTATACACACATAACATAGATATATATGCCTATGTATTTTTATGGATCTTTAGATCGTTTGCGAGTACCTTGTTTTCTAAAACCAGTGCTCATGTTGTCATTTTTTTTAAAGGTATTTTATTGTCGCTATATAATTTCATTTTTTAAAAGAAGCCTATGCAGCAACGTAACAAATTTACTTTTTAAAACATCACCGAGGTATCAAAAAAGTCCCTATAATGCCAATAAGTGTTCCCCCTGCAGAACCTGTACAAATCAGACAAAAAAACCAATTGGGGCTTTTTAACATCATCAACTAACAAGCCATACAATAACCAACTGGCTCTCTTAGTGAGGTTAGAGCAAAAACACGTACTACTGGATAATCGTAGAAATTTTCCATCTCTCAATCCAAACCTTACCAGCGGTGCCCCTCACCACCATTTTCCTCTTCCTGCTGTAAGACTGTGCTGTCTTTATCAAACAACCTCTAATGCTGTTTTCAGGCTAGTATTATTTTGCCACATCTTCTTTAACTAACTGTTACTGGGTTCATCAACCTGTTGTACCTGATAAGGAGGGGAGCTTCCAATAAGTTACTAAAGCTTTCGATGAATCTCCTCTCCCAGGGCTCTTGGCCAACAGGTGCACAATGGTGAACTTACGGATTTTGTGGTAAAAGGAAAATTTGTTGTAATGCCAAACGCTCACCCACTGAATTCCAGAAATGGCGCCACGACCTTCCCACAAACCACCGGGATGGCCGAAGCACGGATTTATGAAAGTTAACTTCTGGCCTTGTGCCGAAGTTACTGCTTCCGGGTGGGTGAGTGGATGGGATCCCTTTGCTGATTAGTTTTTTTTTTTTTTTTTTTAATTCCTTTCTACCTTAGGTGGAATGATTTAGGCTGAGCCCAGCGTCCAAGAGCAGTCGCTCCCTGCCCTTCTCTTAAGCAATTTATTTTCATTTACTTTCTACCCATCTTTACCAGTTTGGTAGAATGTATTTTAGATTCATGATACGTCCATACGTGAACCAGGGAGAAGCTTCTTTTCCTTATGGTTCCCCGCGAAGTGGCTTCAGGGCAATGACAACTCCAAGGAGAAACTAGGCTTGAACGCAGAGCTCCCGCTACTCTCAGCCCCCCTGACGCTTCACCAGGTGTCCAGAGCGCTGCCTCTGAGAACCTCACAGCAGCTCGTCCCTGATGGCCGAAAAATTCGCCAAAAGGCGGGACAAGTGTAAGAAGAACATTTGCCACAATCCAGTCTCTAGTGACATGACCCCGGATGAAGGTCGTCGCGTTCAAAAGCGTCATATTTAGCAGCTCTTCAGGCAGAGACCACAATGGATTTTGTAAAAGCGCACCAGGAAGGCAGAAACAGTTCAACCCCATTAGAAGAGAGTCCTTATTTTATATTTCCCCCCTTATCTAAAACGGGCAATTGCTTTTCTGCCAAATAGGCTCAAAAGGGCCATGAAAACTAAAGTCCTTCAAAGCTGTTAAACGCATCCTCAAATTTACAATAAAATTCAGCATGACAAATCTTCCAGTAAAGTCTCTGGAGCATCATAGCAGCACTTCAACAATTTTTCTTTAAGTTAGCATGTTAGTATTCAACACCTTGAGCTACAGGGAAAGCAAATGCGGGCAAGGCAAGCAAAACAAAACAAAAACCAAAAGAGGAAGAAAAAAAAAAAAAAAAGCCACCACCGACAAAGACAGTGGGAGAAAAAAAAAAAAAAAAACCGCACACAGCCACGCACGCTATCAGGCATATGCCAAAGTAAACAATCGGTGTGGGTTTGCCACGGCTCTGCCCTGCAGGTAAGACCACAGGCAGCACGGGAGCTAATGGACAGGGAAAGAGAAAGGCGGATGGAAGGGGGAAAGAGAAGGCAGAGTGCGAGAGCCGCGGAGCCGGAGCAGGACGGCCTGATTTGTAAGCCTCAAGACACAACATCAGCCATGCAAAACAGGACATACCTTTCTGACTTGCTGGTTCTGTCGGCTGAGACAAAGCAGTCCTATTCACAGCGGGAGGCCAAATCAAAATGAAATTTTATTTAGTCTGCACTGTCCCCAGATTGGGTTTCAGAATGACTGCTTTAGGAGATAGCATGGATGTGGCGGATGCATGCTTTGCATATGAAACTGCAGTAGGAAAAGAAATCTACATAATCAAAAAAATCTGTGCTCTGTGTATGTGACAAAAAGCCTGGACTACAGTGATTTTACTGCAGGGTATGTTTTCAGGCAGGCCCTTCTGGGGTGAAACGCGTTTAAAAAAAACGTCTTATGCAATATTTGCAGCAAATAGTCAGAAATCTGTAATACACCACGAAAAAAATCTATAGATTCCTGCTTGCAACTCTGCCACATCGAAATCATTGTGATTTTTCAGCAGATTTATGAATGCATCAAAAATTTGCGGCAGGGAACCGACTGAATTTTCAAACATGCGCAGATTATTTTGAAGGCGTTTATTCTGACAATTACTATACCCCTGAACCCCGACAAAATAAATGGAAAGCTTAAGTCTGATGCAATACTGAAATGAACACTGAGAGTCCCTTTGACTTTGCTCTGGGAAGACATTTAACTCATTCATATTTAAAGGCTATTTTTAAAAAGAGGAAAAAAAAATCTTTCAAAATACGGGCGAGATGTCGAAAATATTTTTAAAATCAAGAGAAGGGACCGTAAAATGTATATAGAATGCACATCAGGGAATCTTTGAAAAAAATGCTTATATATATATACATATATATATATATATATATATATATATATATATATATATACATACAGATACACTGACTGTGTTCTTAATACAGGGTTATCACTGGCCTTGGCCAGGAAAGGGAAGTGGTAAGCAAGGTACAGTGAAACAAGGGGGCAGAATAGAGCCTGTTGATAAATATATATTATTTCTCAAAGAAATACTTATCCCAGCTTGATTTTGATAGATCAGTTCCTTGAGGTTGGACTCTGCCAATCATTTTCTTAGAAGAGGGGAAAAAAATAAAATAGAATAAGAGATTGAAAGAAAGAAAACCTACCTGCGTACAATGGTAGCAAAAAGACAAGGCAGGCTCTCCCCACTGCGCAGGGCTCTGAAAAACCTGGACAGTCATCATTCTGTCTTACGAAGTATTCCTAAGGACAAGAGGAATAGGAAATCTGCCCATGTGAGCTGTGAAGAGGTAGTCTCCAAGCCTACAACCCAGAGCAGCAGACAAACTTCTCTCAATAATGAGATACACATAGCTCAAATAATATGCTTCCACACAGCCCCAGCAGAAACCCCCAACTACGGAACTCTGAACCGATACCCCTTAGAGAAACAGTCAAGACTCATTGTGTGATTCAGGTTTGGACATAATTTCTTAGGAAAGCTTTCTCCTGCTCCAGCTTAGAAGGGTGACCTGTCAATACTGATATTTACAAATGCAAAGGTCTCTTTAAATTGATCCTTTTGCGTTCGGTCAGATGGCATCGTGTTCTGCCGTGCGTGCCACCAGCATAATTACAGCCTAAAATCCAAACAGAGCAGGGCATTTGCTTCTTTTACGCTCCAGGACCACCGGATCCAGGTCTCCCTATAACAAGGGCGCTGCAGTGGCTTCTCTGTTGCTTTCAGGCAGGACCCTCTTTTGCCTTGGCTTTCTATTCTATCATAATTATTCAGAGAGTTATTAGGCAGGAGTTTTGCCTGCACGTTATTTTCAGTGACAAGACACCCCTTTTCTGAGGAACGGAAAGATGTTAATTCTCAACAAATCCTATATCCCCCAAATTCAGTGCACCTGGCATTCACTTTCTACCTAATAAGCATCCGTGAATATGCAAATGTTCAGTGTCTCAGTAACCTCATTAATTTATTCCTCAGGCAATCATAGAATGTGAACCAGCCCTGTGCCACCAGTGCTAGAGACGGTGCCGATCAGGGCGATGTGAATCAACTAGAAAGCTCAGGCTGCATATTGAAACACTGTTTCATCTTTATTCCGTCCTTTGGCACTCTAATTCAAACAAAGACTCTTACCTTCCTCTACTTAGCTGACAGCAAAAAGCAAAAGTAGGGGGAAAAAATGCCGAGGGATAATCATTAAGATCTCCCCCTTCACCACCAAATACGAACCAGAGGTGATTCATGGTTTGAACAAAATCTCCACAGCAAAACAGTTCCAAACTGCCCAAGTTCTCCGGTTTTGTTATTTATTGGGGGGCGTGAGGGGAGGGGGGGTTAGAGGGCGACCTGCTTTCCATACTGCAATGCAGTTGAATCATCTTTCTCTTTGCCCACATTAAAAGCCCTGAATAATGTTTATAAAATGTTAGGGAATCCCGGTAGGTTTCCTATTTAACAAGCCATGTATGACAAATCACAGTGTAATGTACTACGTTCTTAATCTTTAATTAGAATGTGAATATCTGCTAGAGAACGCAGTTAACTTTGACACGTTAAATCTTCTGGTTAAAGTGCCTTACAGGAAGAGCAAAGATGAAACACTGGAACAGTCTCCTGCTTCTCTCCATTCACCCAGACAGTTGGGGAAGGATGATAACATCTTGTAATACCTGCTCTGTAGTAATTAATCGCTGTGGTATTTAGGACCATTCAAGTAGACAAATATGACAGAGACAGGGACAATTAGGAACCTTGTTCAAGCTACATTAACTTTTCCAGCTATTACAACACAGCAGCTCAAGTTTGCTTGTAAAAGCTGCAGAGGGATTGCTATGCATTAGCCGTGCGATTATTAATGAAAGAAAAGGAGAATTGTGTTTATTGTAGTTTGAAAATTGCAAATAAATTTCAATTATCTGCTATGTCATTTTGTTAAACATGCATTCTGGAAATGCCTTTGTACTCTAAATCATGAGCTACTTATAGCAAACTAATACCAGAAACCCTCAGGGAGCCAGGAAGTCAATATTTTTGTTGAAACGCTTTTCTTTCTTTTTTTTTTTTCTTTCTGTCTTTCTGTTCGTTTTTTACTTTTACTTTTTCTTTCTTTTTTTTTCTTTTTTTCTTTCTTTCTTTCTTTCTTTTTTTTTTTTTTTTTTTTTTTTTGTAAGTGAAACTGGAGATGGGCAAAACCCAAAACCACCTGAATGGGTTTCAGGTAGCCTGCTCTGTGGTAACCTGACATTCATTCGGCCCCACCATTTACCAATAGACCTTGAGTCAGATGTCCCAAGCAGACATCAGGGCAATCAGAACCACACTGTTAAAAGAAACCAGAGAAGCTCTCCTTCCTTTGGGAGCATCCTCAAAATAATTATAAGAAATCACTTATGATAAATAAATAACGTCTGTCATCTGGCCATCTCTGTCTCTTCCAATAACAAAGCCAGTTTTGGGGGAAGAAACACCTACAGAGGGGTTTCTCAGCTGTGGAGGTGATGAAGAGTCAACGTGTCTGGAGAATGGTTCGTGTCTATTCTCTTTCACGAGGACAACTGCCAATCACTTTGAATGGCAAACTCGATCTTGAGAGGGGGAAAAAAAAAAGAAAGAAAGAAAGAAAAAACAACAAGCCACACTTGGGAAGCAGGGATAAACACACCCGTTTCTCTGCTGCCTTTTGTGAAACTATTTATTTCTCAAAGCAGTCAGACATGTGTATCTAGTACCAAACCTCCCCTCGGTGTCTCCCACCCAAACCATGCCGCAGGCGCACTTTCAAGGCGCTGACGAGACGTATGCCCGGTGGCCTAGAAAACGTCTCAAGTCCAAACTTCCCATGTGCCCCGCTCTGTTCCGACTACCCAGGACCAGCCCAGTGACATGCTTTCCCCCAGTCTCTCCTCCGATTTTACTGGCCATCAGGGACTGAACACGAAAGAATAATTCTCGTATGTCCAGGAACTGGAGACCTGGTCCAATTGTCTTCTGTAAATCAAAGAAAGACCAGCTTAGCATGGCACAAATCTGCATCCCCACCCCAGAATCTGTTGTCACACACACACAAAAAAGCCGCTCAGTGCTCAGGAACAATCTCCCCTCTCAGCCGAGCTGCGATGATGTCAGCTTTCTGATTACAAACTGCTTATTTATGCTTCAACAGCTGCCAAGAGGAGCAAATAAGTGGCTAAAAGAGTGTCTAGACCAGGCTTTCAGTCCGCTATTGTCTGGGGGTTGTTACCTGGTTGACAGCGATGGGTCCAGCTGCCTGGTGTGAAAGGGAGCAGGGATGGGGAGGCAGTGATTGACAGAGGGGCCCTCCGGGTCAGCCCGGATGGCCCCACGTCTTTATATTCCGGGCTCCAAAGGGAAAGCCAGGGCCCTGCCTCAAGGTTGGAGGTGAAAGGAAATGTTGGAGGGTAATGAAAAAAATCTTTTGGCCAAATTTGCGATCATGAACACTTCCCCGGGGGGATCGAAGCCAGTCCAAGTGGCCTCTGAGTAGCCAGCAGTGGGCAAAAGGAGCGGGCCATTTCTGATGAAGCTCCCGGGCCCCTGGGGGGCGGGGGGGGGGGGGGGGTGGGGGGAGGACGCAGAGACACACATACGTTCACTTTCTTCTTTTTCATCTTCCCGTGTTCATTTGGCGCTCTGGGATGGGACACTTCATTCCCAGCGAACGCGTCTGTGGCCACCTTTTAAATTCACCGTCCCTATGGCTCGGTGAAGGTCTCAGAACCCCTCCCCCTCCCCCCCTTTTTTAGGACTTTCAATTGAAGACTGACAGAGCAAGAAACACTCCAACATTTGGGAAAAACAAGGAGCTTTGCAAGCTGACGTAAATGTCTAATTAGAATTTTCCACTACCCCTTGCAACCTTTGAATCTTGCTTTCCCATTTGTTTCCAGCCACGCTCTCCATTTTAACACTTTTCAGGGTAGATTTGAATGTACCAGATCGCTCCCTTCATCCCCGTGTCTCACGATTCACTGCAGTTGATTGGCACCAAGCATTTGTGGCTTTCATGCTGCTCCTCCCCTCGCCCCCATTTTAGAGTTTGGGGTTCTTGCGAAGAAAAGAATACTGCTCCATATTGATCACCAAGAGGCACTCATTTGAATATAATAATAATAGTAGTGAAATACCTTCCTCCAGGATGCCCAGCCCCCTACTTATTGCTACTCAGATACTTTGTGCCTTCTCAGGGACCGTATAGCATTATTATTTAGACACCATTGTTCCTATAAGGACAATTACGAAGCCCGGCTCCCAGGGGGTGGCGGCTAATGCTTATACTTCCAAATTTTCATTCCTGTTTACTTTTTCCCAGGCGCCAAAAACAAACAAAAAAAAATATCGCTTCCAAATGTTGGCCATGATCAATGACGCGAAGAGCACAAATCTGATGGCTCTGTAGCCTTAAAAATTGTTGCGTTAAAGAAGGAGAAAGATGAAGAGTAAGCATTTCACTACGTGAAAAATAACATCCATTTAACATCCCGGTAATCCCCAGAAGTGCCAGACTTGAATGAAATGCAAGAGAGCACCTGAGGAGTCAAAGCTTAATTTGTGTATACAGTTGGCTTTCTCCATAATATCTGATGCAGACACTGTAACGAAAATGAAATCACGTTAAATTAACTGTAAAAAATAAGTTGATTTAATTAAGCACAGAAAGACTTAATAGATATAATAAAATGTTAAAAAGTCAAATGATGTGCAGTTATATTTCCGTTAACACTGCTCCACAAATGTACTAAATTTATTCCTTTCAATAATGATGTGTTTTGAACATTTAATTAGATAAATAATGTCTAATCACTTCAGCAAATCTGAACTGGAAGGATCCTTGTCATCAAAGGTGACTCATCTACCTTTTAAGGAAAGGCAAAGCAGCAAACTTCAGCTCTTTTCAAGGAGATGCGCAGAAACGAAGGTAAAATCTGTCTTTCAAACCTCATTAAAATTCAGGGTTTGCTAAACAAACTATTATTTACAGTAAGATGAGTGTTATTCGAAATAGACTTCTACTTGTTTGCCTTTTTTTTAAGCATCAGAAACTATAAGCAGCTGATAAGAAAAGGTATTCAGTGTTAGATGTCCTATAATTCATCATAATACTGTTTCCTTTAATAACTACTTTGCTCAAGTGATTGGCATGATTACAAGAAAATTACTTCAAATTATTCATCTCTTATCTTTCCTCTAAGATGTCCTACGTTGGATGATAGTTAGCATAATGGGGCCCTATTAATTGCTAATGTGGAAAGTCCTTCACAATTTGGATAGAGTTTGTAGCCCAAATAAAGAAAATAGTGCCAAATGCAACCTTACATCATCCGCTCCTTAAGATGGTGCCACCCACTGTCTATTAAATGGAATGTCAAGGACATTTATTTCTTCATTTAGGATTTGCTAAGATGAACCCAGCCTGCATATGAAGAGCAGACTCACAATTAACATCACCCTCATGCGCACGCCCGGGCACGGGCGCGCGCACACACACACGCGCGCGCGCAAGAGCACATTTGTGCATTGCACAAAAGTATCGATGCCCTCTGCAATGTGGAAAATGATTAACATAAAATTACCATTTCAAGCTTATGGTGTTAATTCATCCATATATTTCTGGGGAAAAAAAATTCTTGGTACAGAATCTTTCCATTTATGAGATTGCCTCGAATGATTTGTGTTTGGGCAATTTACCTATAAATCTATTTGGTTCATTCCAAACCATAAAGTAGTATGAAATTCTGTGAAACCCTGAGACTATTTTGAATTTGCAGATAGATCATCGTTAAAAGCATTGTTAAAAACTTCCTTTACTTTGAGGGAGAGTGGTGCATAAATAGAATCCAAAGTAAACATAAAACTCAGCATTTTCATTCGTATTCATTCCAGTCACCCTGTTTTAAGTTCTGTATTTCCCCCCCCCCCCCCGTACAAGGCTTTCTGGGATATTTGTCTTTTAGGACTCCTTATTTTCGATTTTAAAAACTCTTTTCTTCCTCTGTGATTATATGAGTTTTATAAACTAATGCTGAGAATCCAGGAGTGCGGAAGTTGAACCCTAAGGACACTGACAAATGGAAGCTTAAAGGTTATTTTGTATGTAAATGACAACACTGGATATTTGTTGTCTGCTTGTCCTAAGTTTGCAACTTAAAGAGTCCTCGGAACTTTTCACCTCTCTAACGTGTACTGAAACATCCTAAGTTGTTCTTCTTAGCAGCTGTAGTACCCGGAGCAAGCATACTCACACGCAGACGGGGCGCAACGTAAATATCAGGGAATCGTGATCGATATCCATGGGACCTCGAAAGAAAAACTAATATAAAAACCGTATTATTTGGGCGTCAAGTGTTTTACTAAAGCCTCACTTCTCTAGGTTTGATTTCTCCTGCAGCTGTCGTTAGAGTGCTCTCTACCCATCTGCAAACTCCGCTTACACCTGCTGGGCCAGGGAACTCTCTGCCGGTCACCCAGCCCCTTTTCCTACCACTGAGAATAGGAAGATACCAAGGGGCAATAGCATTTGGCCTAAGGTCAGACTTGTTTGGTGTTGAAAGCCTTCCTCTCTCACCCTGCCTTCCTCTTCACTCCCCTCGGCTATGCGTGTGGTTTGAGAGACCTCTATTACTTCTTACCACAGATGTCATTTTGCCCGCTTTGGCCTTCTAGCAATCCCTGAGACCTTAACCTCTGGGGCTACTTCTTGAGGCCTCTCCCAGGTGTCTTGTCTTGCCACAGCGTTGCTCAGATTTTGGCCTGGAGGTGGAAAATCATGGGATGTAAAAGGTACTCCGGGGGACCCCTTCGGGATCAGATATACCAGAGGGCAAGATGTTGGAGAAATTGTAGTGTGAGACGCAAACACCACTCCCATTGGGATGGGCTTGTTAGATCTCCTGTCACTTGGGTAGCATGATTCCAAGTGTCCCGGGGGAGCCCAGGAAATGTTTAAAATATTCATAATTGTGCTTAAAACACAGATAAGGGAGATAGTCATACTTAAGTATATCTTCACTGTATATTGTAATGCAGACCATGAAACCTATACACAGGGAAAAATACTCTTGTCTCCCAATATGCACAATGCATCCTACAATGTAATTTTAATGTGAAAAAGGTGGGGTTTTTTTTTTTGTTGTTTTCATTCTAGTCATTTGCCTGCTTATTTGTCCATCTGTGTGCCTATACTATAGGATTTTGCACAGTAAAATCTTGGAATTTTATGCTTACTTGCAAGCAATTTAAGACTTCTATTTAAGATTCAGGAAAGTAGTCTTGTTTGGGTTGCCTTTTCATGTGTAAGTTGCATAGTTTGGAACTTGGCCCTTCTCTGGAATAAATTAAGTTCCAAAGTCCAAGTGGGCTTGTGCTCAGTCATGAATGGCCATGCGAAAATCACTAAGTCACTCTCTACCTCAGTTTCTTCCTTTACAAATGATTGGGTCTGACCCATCTTTCCTAGCAAGACTATTTTTAAAACTCACACTTAGGAAAGAGTACTGTGCCTTGGAAAAAAGACAGTATGTATTGCTAAAGCTCGCTATTTTAGAACATAAGAATATGAAAAAAATATATAGAAGGAAAGAAAAAACTGAATTTTATCTATTCTTTGAATGGCCTGGTTTAAACTTCTTAGAGTTTCTGTTCATGGTGTCCATGAATCAAGAAAAAAAATAAGAAGAAAGAAAGCAAGAACAGAAAGAAAGAAAGAGAGAAAGAAAGAAGAAACAGAAAGAGAAAGAAAGAAAAAGAAAGAAAAAGAAAGAAAGAAAGAAAGAAAGAAAGAAAGAAAAGAAAGAAAGAAAGAAAAGGGAAGAAAGAAAGAAAGAAAGAAAGAAAGAAAGAAAGAAAGAAAAAGAAAATGGTGTGAACTGAAAATGACTTAGGAGCAAAAGACTGGGTTGACAGTCAAAGCCACAAAATTCTGCTCTGATAACATACACACACCTGTGTTGCCCTTGGGAAGTCACTCCACACTGGCATCTTATTCCTCCACCTGTAAATTCTGCTCCAGAAGGGATTTACATGGCACCTGAGTTTGAATTAAAAGCAAAGCATGAGGTCACAAAGATGTGCAAACTTTGGACTTTTTAAAAAGAATGCAGCTGCTTAAAATATTATTATTCTTATTTCCCAAACGGGCACACCTAAGCAAGGCCACAGGAAAAATATTTGTGCTGCCCAAATCCACAATATGAAAGTAGAATCAACACAGGATAGCCATGATTCTTACAGAATCTACTGAGAGTACTTTGAAATATCCATTTCAAGTTCATGGGATGAAGCGGCCTTGGGAATGCAACGCTAAGTAAGACAGTGTTTCACATTGGACCCTCTCCAGCCACCTTACCTGGGAAACTTTGGATCACCACTACGACCCATAATTATGGTTCCACTAATATCTGTCTCTGGGTAAAGGCATCCAGTGAGATATTGAGCCCCTCGTAAACAAAGAATTCATAGTACATTCCTCTTGGTGGAGAGGCTCCACACTATTTTCATTTGCCGGTAACACATCTAGTGTGGTAACAGATGCATAAAAGAACCTCCCCCCGCTCCAATTTTTTTTCAATTATAAAAACCCAAAGGGCTTATGAAATTGGTATCAAGTTTCATCTCAGTGTTCTTTCTTGAACTGTGAAGACAAGTTTCCTCAAATCCTCCCTAGGAAATGAACACCTCCCATACATTAAAAGGAGTCCATTTGTTTAATTTCCAGGACTGGAAAAATCTTATACAGATTAAATGCTATGATGGTTTAGAAGTTTTAAGTCTGTACCTTTTATTATTAAACTTATGCCCTCCATTAATTTATTAATTAACACATCTAGATAACCATCTTATAGGTGGTAAGTAAGTAATAAGATCTCCACATACATTTCTTCATCAGGATATAGTGCAGTCATTTAACGTAAAGCTATTAAGTTCAGAATGAGCCTGATGGCTAAGCTTCCACCTAACGTCACTAGCGAGCTGATGTTATAGATTTGTGTCTATAGCACACTCACTCCTACACCTGATTTAAACAGTATTATCCAAAATGAGCCAAAATGATAGATCCGATTTAAGCAAAATTTTACCTGTGTGTTTGGCCAATTGGATAACAGAGATATGAGCATTTTAAAGGAGCTGGTTATGTGAGGTCCGTAAATCAGGGTGGCCAATTTCATTTATTCATTCACCAAACATATTTTGAACACGTGTAATGAACAACGTCTTGTATATTTCTGGGACTAAACGCGGCCCTTCTGATTTTCCCTGTTTTCAGGTTGCTTATGTAGGCTGTAACTTCAACAGGTCTTTAGGACATAATACAATAAGTGAAAATGGAGGTTCATGTAGTGCTATGAAAATGGAGAGGAGGATCTTCAGTTTTTAACTTTTTTTTTAAGTTTATGTATTTGTTGTTGAGAGAGAGAGAGAGAGCGAGAGCAAGTGTGCGGGGAGGGGGCAGAGAGAGGGAGAGAGAGAGAGAGAATCCCGGGCAGGCTCTGCATCACCAGTGTGGAACCGGATGTGGGCTGTAACTCTGAACTCAGGAACCGTGAGACGGTGACTTGAACGGAAGTCGGGTGCTTACCTGACTGAGCCGACTGAGCCAGCCAGGCGCCCTGGGTCCGGAGTTGTGAAGTCAGAAAGGACAGTCTCTCCTGGTGAGCAAGGTGAAAAAGGACTCCAGGCTGAAGTCAAGTTCAGAGAGGTCAGCCACCAAAGGGAGAAACAGCCTTAGACCTGGGAAAGTCATTCCCAGAGTGTCGGATTCCTATTTGCCAGTCATGATCCCAGTTAGGAAACTGGCATCCAAAAGGTTAAACCCAGTGAAAGGTCTGGGCACCAAAACTGAAAACAAAGCACATGGGGATTAAGGCAACAAGGAGCTAAAGTCTGGGCAAGAGGACTGTGGCTGTGGAGGCATGAACAGGAAGAATGCAGCCTGAGAATGCACTAGAGAACTTCATGTGCTGTCATATACTCTCAGAACCTTTCCTCACGGAAGTCCTGCCTAAACATATTTGGTGAGATTTGTCTACATATGGCAGCCCCCTTTTCTAGAATGGTGGTCTGACCCAGAACTACAATGCTGGCTGATACAGATCTTGTTTCAACACAGATGCAATCCTATAAGCTGGTGTTTGCTGGTCTTTCCACCCCCCACCCCACTGGAGGTGGCGTTATCGTAGACTTGGGTTGCCCCACACCTACAGAATGGGCATCCTAACCCCCCAAATCAGACCTAAGTTCTTTAAACCTCTCTGATAAAATTTGGACACCCACCCATGAACATCTCTACAGATGGGTCTATATCCTTTGGGCCCTATTAAATCTGCCTCCTCTCCTCTTCCTAAATGTTCATAAAGGAAACAGGGAAGAAAGAGTCCCTGAAGGTCAAGACATTCGGAGATTGTGTAGGAATCACAAAGGTAGATGGAGGAGCCAGGTAGACGAGACTGTGGGCAGATAAACGGTAACAGCGATCATTGGTTTCCACCCAGAGACAATTATGAAGAGACCCTAGCCCCTCAGATACTCTTCTGGGTAAAATCTGGAAAACAGGTAAAATTTTGAAAAGGCCAAGAGGAGCACACCGCTCTTTGTTGAAACTGATCAAAGTCTTTTATGACCCAAGATTAAGCAAGCGTGGTTGGCAGGCTTCGTCTGCATAACAGAGATGCTTGCTTTCTTCCTACACTGTCTACTGTCGTAAGAGTGTCTAAAGATTGGGGAACAGGACAGAAAAGACATTTTTGACAGCGTAATGACTTTAAGGTAACAATATAGCACAAAAGAGGAGAGGTAGAGCAGATAATAACACGGGATTTCTTTGAGGATCTATGCCTTCATTTCTTTTGGGTAATTTGGTGGCATCGCGGCTATTGCTTTTCTCATACAAGTCAGAAAAGAGGGAGTCGTTCCCGTGTCCGTTGTGTGCGTTTGCGTGTATGTCGGGGAGGAAGAGAACAGGAAAAATACTTGTTTCTTTGTTATCTTGCTCCATCAGCCTACGTTACGTCAATGAAAATAATTCAATATGGTATGTGACCAGGCAGAAGTCAAGGTCATAGTGAATATTCCATTAAGTAGAAAGGGTATGCCTATAAACTAAAGACACAGGTAAACTGAATTTTGAGACAGGACAGAACCTAGCTTGGTTTTTCAGTTATCTTTCTTAGTGTTTGTTTCTTGGCAGTTACAACTGGTTAGCTTTGCTCTGAACTTGAAGAGAAAGAATCAACTTAATTTTAACCTGGTGACCGTATGGTGTCCTTATGGGCCCATAATGAGATAGATTAGTCAGTGAATTGCCCTCAAGTGAGAAAGGCCTTCTGAGGAGCCCTGAAATGCTCTACTCTCACCTTTGGTGGATCAGACCCTGCGGGGTGACAGTAATGGAGGTAGGGTGCCTCTAGGAGGAGAAATGTCTGGAAATCTTCTCCCAGCTTATATTCGTGCTTATTAGAACCTGTAATTTATGACGGAGGTGGATGTTTGGGGATGGATCAGGATGGTTTTCAGAATTGACAACAGAGTCTGGAATACAGTGTTCCTCCAGACATCATTGTGGGTGTTTTGTTTTATTTTCTTTTGTTTTGCTGGTTTGTTTGTTTCAGACATGGTTGTTAATTAACAGAACCACATCACGGATCTGATGGTGGGTTTTCGATAAATCTCATTCCACTGCCCTCTTCTTTGTTTTTTATTTAGTTCTTTGCCCTATTTAAGAATTAGCAAAAAAAAAAAATATTTTTTTTTTTGCTTCCTTTCCTTTTCAGACCACCCTTACATTGTGGGGTACATCTGACCTGTGCATGGGCACATTTGGAAAGACCTTACACTTCTTGTTACATTAAAATCTACTTCACCATCTTTTGCTACCTTGGCCAGCTAGCTACCTTTCCCCAAACCCCAGTACTGACCGGGTAGCAATATAGGGTAGTATGTGCAGGGAGCCCAACGAAGCCTTCCAGCTGAGGAGAGAAGCAGGGATTAAAATCCAGCCCTACTATACTCTTGAAACTGTGGGCTCTCGCCCTGGACGAAGGGTGGCCTCTTCCTAATTGACACAGAGGGTCCACATAGGTCCACGAGGGCTCCCACCTGAAAGAACATGGTGCTGTTCACCCGCGCTTTTCAAATTGCGGTCTAAGACCATTTGGAGGGATGAAATTTTCAAACTATAGAACAGAGAATATCAGAATGCCTCCCAGATAGTAAAGCTGTATTGTTTTGCAAAAGTTTAAAAAAAAAATTTTTTTTTTTAACATTTATTCATTTATGAGAGACAGAGAGCACAAGCAGAGTAGGGGCAGAGAGAGAGGGAGACACAGAATCCAAAGCAGGCTCCAGGCTCTGAGCTGTCAGCACAGGGCCCGACACGGGGCTCGAACTCACAAGCGGTGAGATCGTGACCTGAACCAAAGTCGGACGCTTAACTGACTGAGCCACCCAGGCACCCCTGTTTTGCAAAACTGCTCAATCAGCTTTGATTACATAGGTGTGTCCAGGGTTCCTAGATAAAATGTATTTCTTTCTTTAGGTCATGGTCATAAACGTGTGAAAGCCATCTTCCCTATCATCATAGTAAGTGATAGATAAATAATAAATCTTGACAATAATGCATCAACATGGTACATTCAAGAATATTTAATAGTATGCTCACATTATTGTCTTTGAGCCTCGGAATCTTGAGAAGTTGACTGGCATTATTACCCTTCCTGGAGAGTCAGATGAGAAAACAGAGACTCACGTGGGACAGCAGTTTGCGGGTAAGTTCCTTTACCAGATCTAGGATCCAGGTAGATGAGAAAGACAGGTGGAATTGTACGTTGTAAAATTCAACGTTGCATTTGTGAGAAGCCATGGATTGCTTTAACGGGAGGTGAGCTTTAAGTTTAACGGGGGCGTTTAACTTAAAGCTTTAGGGGCGCCTGGGTGGCGCAGTCGGTTAAGCGTCCGACTTCAGCCAGGTCACGATCTCGCGGTCCGTGAGTTCGAGCCCC